>NC_060278.1:106937961-107048136 GCF_021613505.1 Equus quagga | reverse complement strand
AGGGCCCGCCCGGGGCGCGAGGGGGCGCCGGGCCGGTGGGGCGGAGGGAGGGCGCCCCGACCCCGAGCAGGCCCACAGGCCTGACCCCGGCGGGCGCCGACCCCGGCAGGCCCCGGCCCGAGCAGGCCCCGCTCGCCCGGCCCCAAGCTACAGGCCCCAACCCCCGGGCAGGCCTCCACCTTGCAGGCCGACCCTGGCCAGGCCCCAAATCCCAGGCAGGCCCCAAACCCCGGACAGGCCCCAAACCCCGGCAGGCCCCACACCCGGGCAGGTCCCAAACCCCGGCAGGCCCCAAACCCGGGCAGGTCCCCAAGCGGGGCCTGCCCTCAAAGTGAGGAAACACAGCGCTCCTGACAGCCGTTCCAGGAAGAGGCCTTGGCCCCAGCCCCAGCAGGCTGCCAGCAGACCCCTGGCAGCCCGACCTCCAGCGGGTCCTGAGCAGACTCAGGCCCAGCCACAAGTCCACCCCAGCACTTCCGACTACACCGCAGTCTTTCTAAGCCCTAAGCAGGCCCAGCCCCGCCCTAGCGCAGGCCCCCCAGAGGTCACTGAACAGCCCCGCGGTGGTCCTGGGAGACCCCACCCTGGCAAGGCTGCCCTTAGCACAGCACACCTGCCCCTCAGTCAGGTTTGGATTGGCTCGTGAGTCTTGGATTTGCGCCAGCTCCTGAGTTGTGCAAGGTCCCTCCACCTGGCATGGCAGCATCAACAGTCTCTTCCTCCTCACTTAATGAGTTCCTTGACATTTATCAGACCCCCACTATTTGCCAGGCACTGTCCTGGATGTGAGAGGGGTGTCAGGGATGTGGGTTTCTGTCCAGATTGCTGCTTCTGGAATGGCCAGTTATAAATCCAGGCCTCGTCCAGCCAGTGGAGGACCTTTCCCAGCCCACCCCTTTGCAGGAGGGGTCATCTGGCAATAGTCTGAGCAGGCTGCTGCCACAGCCTACCACCCACCTGGGGAGACAGGAGAAGGTGGTGGAGAAGAGGAGGGGCAGCCGTGGTTTACAAGACAACACTTGAGCCGCCTCTCTTTGAGGAGAGAAGGCTAGTGGGGGCAGGGGTGCCTGGAGGGAGTTGGGGGCATGTGGTGAGTGGTGGAGGGGCCCTGGGTGAGGGTAGAGGGGGCATCTGGTGGATGGTGGGTATGCTGTTGCTGGGGGCGGGCGGGGGTGTCCTGGCTCCTGCCGCGGCTCAGAGACAAGGTTCAGGGAGTGATGACCCAGTTGAGGAAGCTCTAGCTAGGAGTCATTTAAATATAAAAATCTGTTACTCCATCCTGCCCGCATCCTGATTGCTCAAAGGCCTTTGGTTGGCACCCCTCTCTGTTCCCACCAGCTAGTTCCATGCGCCACTCCTCTTATTTTGGGTTTCCTCTTCATTATCAGCCTTAAAAATAGGAAAGCCAACTCCCTAGTGAGGCATCCAAGGCTTTCAGCCACTGACCTCCGGGCATGTCTCCCCTACTCCCTGACTTGCAACCCATGCACAAGCCATACTTTCATCTTCCCTGTCCACTCCCTTCATTTCTCCTCCTCAGCTTTGAGCCATGGTCCCTGGCACAGGGCAGGTCAAAAACATCCCACTGGACTAGAGCTTCAGCATTCTGAAGGCAGGTCTTGTTGTCTGCTTTTTTTCTCCAGTGCCTGGCACAGAGCAGGTGCTCAAAAAATAGTTGAATGAGTGAAAGGAATCCCTTCGAAATCCCCAGCCTTCCCGACATAGAAGTCGACGCTAATTGGATCTTATTTTCCTCAAAAGATTTTACAGCAGCTGAATGTTTTCACACATTTGTAAAGGGTATGAAGAGCATATATGAAGATCTATTACTCTTTTCTGTTTGCAAATACATTGCAGACAGGCACAGGGCCCTCTGGGAGGGGACTGAGGCAGCGGGGGATCTTCCGAGAGGGCGAGGGCCATAAGCTACACCCTGATGGATGAAATAGGACTTCTGCAGGCAAACAGGACAGGGGAAGGCATTCAGGTGGGGAGAAGCCCAGGAAGAAGGCACAGACCCGGAGTGCCCGTGGGGATCTGAAAACAATGTGTAAGAAAAGAGGGGGCGTGGATCATAGGGAAGGAGTAGGCGAGGCGGGTGGACCAGGGAGTCTTTGATTCACTCCAGACTTTTGCAACCTGAGGAAGGATCCAAGAAGCATTTTTAGAATGTGGGATCTTGGGGTTTTGTGTACACGGAGTTGGAGGGGGAGAGAAATTGCTAGTAGAGAGATTATTTTGGAGATTCTTTCCTTTCAGAATTCTTCCATATTTAAGAAGAGACTGAATAACCCCAATGGCCCCAAGAAAGGATGAACAAGATGATTCAATTCAACTATCATTTATTGAACATTTATCACACACAAAGCAAGAGAAAACATTAGTTGCTTGTTAAAAGCAGGTATTCTTGATTCTGGTTTTAAGCCACCCCTGAATCAAAGAAATCCAAACTAAACAGAACACTAAGGAATTATTCCACTTCAAATGCCTGCCAATTTCCTCAAGATGCAGCTTGTGACAGAGACAAATATATTCCAGGAAAGTACTTTCCCCTTTTCACTGCAGACTTTACAGACTTCGACATAAATAAGACGGGCCGCACTTCGTTCAGATAAATTTTTATGAAGGTATTCATCCACAGCTTAGTATATATTTCACTGTCAATGAAAAATTCACCTCAATTTAATTTTCTTTAAAAAATGAAAATTTAAAACAACTTACCAGATCTTTCATGCAACCCAAGAAGTAACTTATGTTTTTGATGACTTGAGTCCCATTCCAAACTCAACTGGGTGTTCAGACTTAATTTAGGAATTGAGGAAAAGACTAAAAACTTCTGGAAGAAATCAGAATAAAGTTCCCAGGACTTATTAGGAAGTTTTTGGTACAGATCACATTCTAGAACACATTTCTGAAGTTATATCATGTAAGATGGCTCTAGGTGTATGAAATGTCCATTTATATGTCCATTTCATGCCAGAGTTCACCTGTATAAAATCTCCAAATGCCTGCTTAGACTAAACTGATTGCCATGAGGTTCCCAGATTCCGTTATATTTGATATGAGAAAGAAACATTCATTCCGTTGGAGCACTTGCTTCATCTTTCTGGTGTATTCATTCATTCATTCAACATATATTTATTGAATATCAGTTCTGAAGAGATCCAGGCCAGGTCAGGCTTTGGGGATACAATGGAGTGTGTGAGTGTGCGAGCGTGCGCACGCGTGCATGTGTGGGTGTGTATGTATGTAGCAAATACAGCAGTAAAATCCAGAATCTAACCCCTGGGAGAAGATTGAGTCTGGATGAGATATTCGAGCAGAGTTTTGAGGGCAGGTCGAGGTGTGCCAGGCAGTCTGATCCCTGACAAAGGAATTGTTCATGCAAAGGCCCAAAGTACTGAAGGGCGTGCCCCATTACAGAATTGTCAAAAGCTCGTGTGGCTGCACATAAAGTGTTCATGAGATGTATGCTGAGCCACGAAGTTTGCACTTGACCTTGGGGGTAAGTGAAAGCTAGTGGAAGTGCCTTGGTAAGGACTAACATGACGCAAAGGTAGGGCTCATTCCTGGTTGAGAATGATCTGCTGCTTCATGTGCCCAGAGGAAGGGAAGGAAGGCCCAGCTCCGATGACGTCCCTCATGGAGTAGCTGGAGAAGTGAGCCCCCACCCAACAAAGACAGTGACACTTGCACGACCTTCCGGAATACTGCCTGGGTTGTGTGTGTCTGTGCCTTCCCTGACCGTACTGTAACTGCGGGGACGTCAAGGGATGCCTCAGTTACATTTTGTAAATATTGCATCAGACGTGCCGCCAAATGCATGGAACGTTCCCCAAAGGATTAAAAATTAACTAATTGCCATGAAAATAACATTTCTCTAGAAACTTTTTTAAAAAAATGCATTAAGTTATGGAAAAGTTGAAAAACCAGTACAATGAACATTTATATACCCTTTACCTAGATTCATATATATGTATCTGTGTGTGTATGGCTGTGTACATATGTATATTTTTTTCTGCACCATTTAAAATTAGTTGCATACACTTAACCCTGAATACTTCAGTGTGTATCTCGTAGGAACAAGGATATCAGCCCACATAATCACTATAATATCCTTATCACACCATGGAAATTTAACCTTGAAACAATACTATTAGCTAATATACAGTCCACATTGAAAGTTCTGTAATTGTCCCAAAAATGGCCTTCATGGCCTTTTATTTTTAAATCCAAAATCCAAATAAGGATCAGGCATTCCGCTTGGTTGTCAAGTCTCCTTGGTCTCCTTTAATCCAGAACAATCCCTGCCTTTGTCTTTCCTGACACTGACATGTCTTGTAGAAGGTCGCACAGCCTGGATTCATCTGATTGTTTCCTTATGATTTGATTCAGGTTAAATGTTTTTGGCAACAATACACATTGTGTCTCCCACTGTTCTTCAGCAGGAGGTACATAACCCACATGTCTCTCATTACTGGTCAAGGTTGGTTACTTGGTTTAAGTGGGGTCAGCCAGATCTCTTCATGGTAAAGATACATTTCCCCCTTTATAATTAATAGAATTAAAATCAGTTTCCTCTTTGTAATGCGTGGAGTGATGCTCCGAGAGTATAAGCATGCTCCGTCTCCTGGCCACATTTCCCCAGTGGCTTTCCTACCCAATGATGATCTCGGCCTGCATCAAGTACTGGGTGCGACACCGTGGTTTTGGAGCTGCACCATCCCTTCTACACACACTACTTGGTATTCTTGAGTAAAAAAGACCTCTGGCTTCCCACCTCCCCAGGGCTGGGCTACGTCATTTGTGGGGTCTGGTGCAAAGACGAAGACGCAGAGCCTCCTCTTTTTAAAAAAAAGAATTTCAAGGATAGCAACAGTAGAGCATTAAACCAAACACAGGGCCCCGTGTGACTGCAATGGCTGCCCGCTCACGAAGGCAGCCTTGCCCCCACTACGTGCGTCCATTTGTGTCTTTCAGCGTCACTGTTCCCAGTGTCTCCACGTAGGCTAGCGCCTGTGTCTTTTCACATATTCTCTCAGTTTGTAAGTACTTTTCCCCTTTCTAGAACAATAAGACGATCTCCAGGCTCACTTTGTTCCTTCCTTGTCCCAAATCTAGAGTCAGCTATTTCTCCAAGGAACCCTGTCTCCTATCAGTCAGAGGAAGGGTTGTTTAGGAAGCGAGAGCTTTCTATTTAGAAACCCAGATCTGTGTGCTAGGTGTCCTCACTGCTCCTTGGGTATCATTGTTTCTGACCCTTTTAGAGGACAGAAGTAGGATTTGTTTTTTAATATCATGAGTTCGTACTGATTCTTCCAACTCAAATCCCATGTTACAGGGCTCGTCCTCACCTGCCCCTATGCCATAACTGGGTCTCCTTCTCCCACGGTGAGAACCCCAGTTCCCAATCACCCTTGTGTGGATACTCAGTCGTCCTTTCCTGTAACACTCACCAAATACCCTCCACTCCTGACTAGCCTACTACAAAAACTTCAAGATTTCTTTACTTCTTTTGTTCTTTTGAATATCCCACTGATATATTCAAAATTTACTTGATTTTTGTGTGGTCCATCTATCGTACATCTAGATTCCTGTTTCTGTTTGACTTCAACAGAAGGGTTTGCTGTTTTCCTTCTTTGAATACATAAAACATTCATATGGTTCAAAAGTCAAAACTGTAGGAAGGAATGCTCAGAGTTGTCTCATGGCTCCTCCATCTTCTTTCTACTCATCTTCCCATAGGGAATCATTTTTATTAGTTTTGTGTTTATCTTTCCTGTTTATTTTGGGGAAAAAAATACAAGATTATATATATTCATAGATCTTTCACAAAAGATAGCGTATTGCATGTAATCTTTTGCACTTTGCCTAAAAAGCACATTTTGTGC
This sequence comes from Equus quagga, assembly GCF_021613505.1. Taxonomy (NCBI): domain Eukaryota; kingdom Metazoa; phylum Chordata; class Mammalia; order Perissodactyla; family Equidae; genus Equus; species Equus quagga. Next base: position 107,042,245 of record NC_060278.1, on the reverse strand, counting down.
TATCTAAAGCACTGTGTTTTTACCTTCCGATATCAGTGGGATGAGAGAATGTGTTAATAAAAATGTACTAGTGGAATCATTTATTAACAACAAAAATCGTTCCTTCTGACATCAGTTTTTAGGGCTTCTCAATAAAATGAGGGGGCTGAACGAGGAGCTCTTGCAGGTTCCTTGCTGTTCTCACCGCCTAAATTATTCTCCCAGGAAGGGCACAGTGTCAGATAGTAATAACCCTCATGTCTCGGGAACTAAATTCCTGTTTACTTCAGAACACCAGCAAACTTATTTTTGTAGCTGCAAAAATTTTCAAGGGCATATTGAAGACCTGGAGCCTGGGGATGAGGTGGCTGCTGAAAGGAAAAGAGAAATAATTAACAGACCGAATGTGGTTCCACATTCCTTGAAGCAAATTTAGCATATGAAAATGGAGATGTATGGAAAAACAAAATGAGGGTAAGTTTTATTTTGCTCAAGAAATCTTTTCTTCAACAAAACCTTCAGCTATTAGGATCCTTTTAAGTAGTATGTTTCTCCAGTGCATTGAAAATGATTCAATCTTCAAAACCTGAGTCACATTTTTTCCAGAAACACCCTTGTGTAAAGTAACACGTCTATCTGTACTATCTAAATGTGGATCTTTTAAAAAGTAAAAAAGAATCATAAATCTGCTGCCGAGGACCTTGGCAGCTGAGCAATGTGAGGAAAGGGTGGGGGAAGGAACAACTAACCAGAAATTGTTAGTTTTTTTAAGAGCCAGGAGAAGGAAATTCAGTATTTTTTTCTCACTCAATCTGGAGCAACCTTACTTATGTTACAATGCAGGTTAAAATGCTAGATTTGAAATAAGATCACTTATCCCTTCTCAATGATTTACAAACTTGAGTGACATTATAACCCAAACAGAGTAAAAAGCATTCCAATCAGGTCTGCGGTTCTCCTAACATCTTCATAAATTCAGTAATACTTAAGCATTACCTACGAGAACCATAAAAAGACATTTTGAAATCTTTTTCTTAACACATTGGGAACGCGTAGTAAATATGCACTATAAAGTACCATTTTTAAAACATGATTTATTTTTTACATTATAAACTCGGCAGCACATGAAACCAAGTAGAGTACACAGCAAGACTTCCCTCTTTTTTAAAAATTTAAATGAGAGGCTACTTTCCATTTCCCAATACTCTTGGGGCCACAGAAAAGAGAGGATGGGAGATGAGCAGGAAACATGTGTCTCTCAGGACCAGTCCTCTCCAGGGCGGACTGTGGGAATCGGAGGGGAAGGAGTGAGCGGGATGGTGGCCAGCTCGGGGACTTACCAAGCCAGGGTTCATGATCTGCTTGTGTGAGTGCACTGTGCTGGGAACTTCTGCAATGCAATGTTATGCAAAAGCACACGACGTGTGCCTCCACGAGGCGCGAGGCAAGCGCTGAAGTTCCTAGTAAATTTAATTATTAGCATGAACTGAAGGTACTGGCATTGTTTAACTCAGCTGACCTTTTAAATGGATAACCAACCTTGAGGCTTAATTGGATTTAAAAAAACATCAATTTCTCACCATTGCATAGTGTGGAAATGAAGTGCTGCGTTCTTAGGCAGTCGTAAAATCAGTTTTGCTCAAGACTGTTTTTTATTATTTATAATTTTAAAATGACATTCTCCATCTTGGTAAACGTTTTATGTATATATATATACCTTTTATAAACAACCATAAATATACATGTATGCACGCCAAGTCATGGAGCAAAAGCATCATTATTCTCTGCTCAGTGGCAGGCTTAGTCATCAGCAGCAATCTCTTCACACCAATTACACGAAAAACTGAACTAGGGATAATGACATACCACTGTTTGCAAATCTCTCTTAGCCTCAGTCTGGTCTAATCCTTGTAATAAGAAGAAAAATCCTTGAGGAAGCTTTTACCAAATCACATCTTGACCATTAAATCTTTCTGGAGGAAGGTCACTTAATTTTATGGAAAGAAATGAACAATTAAAGTGGCACAAGCAGAAATAGCAGTGGTCTGGAAATTAGAAAGGTGAAGATTTTAGTTCCAGCCCTGGGTTATATCAGTCGTGAGACCCCAGCAAGCCTTCTTGTGGGTCTCACTTTCCCCATCTGGAAAAGGGGGAGGTTTGGCTTGGGGGAGAAGGTGCTCTCTTTCCCCAACAGTTGATGGAAAGGGAGGTCTATTATGGTGTCCTGAGTCAAAACACCAAGTTAAAAAACATTTCCTCAGCATTTCTTCCAAGAAAGAGACCAAATGATGCAACCCAGAGCCCTTTTGCCTCCATTAGGACATCTATAAAATGAAAGAAAGAGTGATTACTAATGGCGGAATTTGGATGATTAGCTAAAAGCAATTCTAGAAGAATAGTTGGCAAACAGAAAAAGGCTAAACCCAGTGGTCTGTTTTAACTAAGCCCAATTTAAACGTACATTGTGCTGAATAGAGTCTCATCTAAATAGTGCATTTTAGCCAGATCGCAGAGCTGAAGTGGAAGCCCGCACAACTATCCTGAGCCTTCAGGACAGTCCTGGGGAACTAATTCGGACAATTGGATGAAGGATTATCTTCTTTTGCCTCAATTGACCAGATAATTGTCCACAAGTCTCTGCCATTTGACTCTGTGGAATGTCCCTTTGTGTTGTAAGGAGACCCAGCCATAGACTGGGAGAATGATGAGGAGGATGGCGTGGAATCAGGGACAAGACGCACACATCACACAGCTGATGCCCATTGTCTAACTCCATGCCCCCAATCCGAGGCCCTTTCAGACGAGCGGAAAGTCTCTGCACGCCCACCAGTGAGCGCCCTCATTAGTTCACTCTAATACCCATGATTTTGAAGGGGGTTGTTTTCCCTTGATTTCAAAACAAAAATAAACAGAAACATCAGGCAACATGGTTAGTGGTGGCACCTGGGTGGTCAAGGGAATTTGGAGAGAGAAAATCAGGAGTTTTTAAGGGCTAACACACAGAGATATACAATTCAAGACCCATATTTGTAAGTATGCACAGCGCTAAGTTTCAAAAGGTAGCTAACATCCAATGAACCAAGTCTGCCTACCTAAATCTGAGAAGAAATGGAAACTTACAACCACTAATCAAAGAAGCAGCAACACTGAAGTGCTGTCCTCTCCTCCCTACAGCCAACTAACGCTCGTCGCTTCTGTGAAGATATTAGCTGGGTCTCTCCATATGGTTCCCTAGATGTCTTGCCTAGAATAAGGGATCCTAACGATCACAATTAAGCCCACGTGGAGAACACCACGCTATCTTATTAGATACAAATCATGCTAAGCTAGGTAAGTTGTTTTGCTGTGGCTACACAACTACAACAGACAGAACGGAAAGAATTCTAGGTTGCTCAAGTTTGGGATTATGATCAGAGTTCTTAAAGGAGGTTCATGAAATTTAGCAGGGTAAATCTACATCCAGCCTGTTCTCCTACAGTCCATGTGGGCATTCAAAAGGAGCCACCCAATGGTCCATACTTCCGATGCCTCTAGGCAAGTCACACCTGAGGGCCAGGACCTGAGCCTTCACAGCTCTCTGCTCAACAGGCGATGTTTCCGATTGTATCTGCACACTTGTAGCATGATTTCAAGAGTGAGCCACCAAAAACTTACTTGGAACCATGACCCATGAGGTCACCACTCACGAAGTTCACACACCCTGCAGAGCCTACACATTCACACATGTTGCCACTGTTATGGCAGTCCGCATCAGGATGGAGAACTTCTTCAATGTATTTACCACTGGTCAGAATGTTCTCGAAGCCTATGGTAAACGTCTATCCTTTGAGGATGGATTTGATTCTTGGACAGAGCCAATGGCTGATGAGTAAGTTGGGGGTATGTAATTTCTAGTCAAAAAATAAGGTGAGAGCACCGTAAGAAGAGTTGCTTCTGGGGCCGGCCCAGTGCCGCAGCGGTTAAGTGCACACGTTCCACTTTGGCGGCCCGGGGATCACTGGTTCTGATCCTGGGTGCGGACATGGCACCGCTTGACACACCATGCTGTGGTAGGCGTCCCACATATAAAATAGAGAAAGATGGGCACGGATGTTAGCTCAGGGCCAGTCTTCCTAGGAAAAAAGAGGAGGATTGGCAGCAGTTAGCTCAAGGCTAACCTTCCTCAAAAAAAAAAAAGAAGAGTTGCTTCTTTTGTGTGGTTCATCAATAGGCTCTGGAGGTAATTAATTGCCATAAGCAACACCAGCATCACAGGACTAAATGCCTAGCTTGCCAAGGTGACTACTTGGAAAGACAGCTCCTATGTATGTACAGACTCTGGTGTTTAACTAAAAAGAGACATAGCCCCAACGTGCCTTGATGACATCTCCCACTGGGCATACACGGGTGAAAGTTAATGCTCCTCCCCAGCCTTTGAGGAAGAGCCAGGGCACAAACACATTTGGGGAGAAATATAGTCCTGCCTTTGAGTTCAATTGGCAAACACTATCCCTGAAGTTTTTGCTGTAAGAGGATAGGAAACATTCAAAGTCACCTAGAAATTCAAATCTCCTGGAGCCTGTGTGTAACAAGGCACACATACTACAATTTTATCTCAAGATCTCCAAATGTTTCTCGGTATCTATATAAAGTATACATTGTCATAAAAAAATAATTATCTGCCTTTTAGGCAATTTCTCTTTTTGTGTATTGGATAGCAAACAGATTGGTCCCTTTGAAAGTGTCCATTAGATAGACAGATGGACTTACAGACACTGAAGCAAAGGCCTCAGGCACAAAACAAACAGCCATTGGCCAGACTCATCACAGATGGGCCCTCCCCTAACACAGATGCATTTGAAGAAAACATGAACCCCATCGTTCAAATTAATACTAGGATTGCAGGTTGTTCTTTAATCTGCACGATTGCTTTATTGTATAAAAAGTTTCCAGTAACAGTAAATTAGTTTTAAAAAAGGACAAAAAAAGTCATTTTGGATAGAAGCGCTTCACTAATTGCTTTATTTAAGCACACAAGAAAAAAATCTTATCTGACCAATTAGGTTGGAAGGGTTTTATTACCTTTACGAAGCCATTAGCTAGGATAAAACACTGAAAGCACTTGTGTCAAAACAAATAAATAATGCTCTCTCAATTAGCAGAGAAAGCCATAAATCCGTTAAATTAGAGACATACACTGCTTCATGCCCATGGCGAAGCCTGAACCCCCACACCCCCAAATTAATAAAACAAGAGACAGTAGATTTCAGCTACAATCTCGGGAAAGACCAGGAGCCTTGGAGACCTGACAGTAAACATTTGCACTTCTCCTCTCTGGCCCTGCTCAACGGAGTCACCCATCCCAGGATGCATTCAAGGGGGCAGGTGCCCAGAAGGAGCCTTGCCTGCTCGTCCTCTCCTCAGGGCACATCCCAGGCAAGCAGAGAGACTGGACTGGGTGATCTTCACCACCAGAGCCCAACAGAGACGGAGGGGCTGGCACAGCCTTCCCGCAGACAACGGCTGTGGGCAGGAAAACAAGCCTGTCTCCTTCAGAGGGAAGAAACTACCCCAAGGTGCAAGGACACAATTACTAACTTTTTCTTACTTCTCCCAATGCTGCTGATCTTTCCCCACATAAAGGCTCAACAGAAAAAGACAGTGTTTTGAGGAGCCCAGCAAGTTAGCACACAGGCTCTGGGGCCACTTCCTGCCTTGGGACACGGTTATGACAGTGGACAGCTGGGGCTTTAGCTGGCACTGCGCTGGTTTCAGTCAGAATGGGACTGTTGCCCCATCTCCACATGAGATCCTTAAAACCATTTCTAATCAGATCCATTATCTTACCCAAATGGGTTGGGGGGATAAAAACCAACCCTAAATCACCCTATTCACTGAAAATAAATATAAATAAATGGTGATCCTTCTTAAAGGGTCACTTTCCTTCAAGGGTTGCTAAGACTCAGCATTTAAAAGCTTTAACAATACTCCAGCATCACCATCGTAGACCACCTGGGAGGGAAGCCCCGGGATGTGAACAGCCCCGCTCTTAGGAGGAGCTGGTCTAACAGGACATCTCAACTTCACCATTGAGTTAAAATCTGCTGGGACTAACGGACACCTACAGCTACTCTCAAGATCTGTAAAAGCCCCACATTTCAGGGGCGATCAAAGAGGTGCTGGATTCTTACTCCCTGACCTTCTTTCCTAATAAATAATTGTTTGTCAGGGAACACCAGGCTATTTCCTCAAATGCCAGGGACACCTTGAGATCATTCAATAGCCACATCAGTAATAAGAAAACCAGTGGCCGCCTGGTGTTGTAAACAACCTGGGAAGGGAAGGGTGGGGCAGGGGTTTGGGTATTAAGCCCATGCTCTATTTGGACGACATGAATCTCTGGACTTGAGTTTAAATTTCTGGAAACAACTTCAAAGTCAATTCTAGAGAGACATTTTATGTGACTGGTCCAAATAAAATGTAGCAGATTTAATGAGGTCATGCTCTTCTTAAACTTTTTAAGAGAGGTAAAAACAATGGAAAAGCCACCTAAAATTATACAAAGATCATTAAAACTATACTGGTGTCCCAAGACCAACTAAAACATGAACAACTCCAGTTTTTCAAAGTTATCATCACTTTCCACATTATTCTAGTTTCAGGAATATATTCGAGCACCATATTGATACCAGGTAAGTAAACGACAAAGTCCTACTTTGGCAATCTGATTCACGCTCACACAAGTGAGGGATTTCCTAGTCAAGATTTTCACAATCCGCAGGAATATGCCTACTTTCTGGGCATGTTAAGTGGCAATGTAAGAGCCAATAAATCAAACCACTGGTGGAATATTTTACCTTGAAATAGAGTGATGTTTGGTTAATAATTTGAGAGCCACTAGTTCTAAATGGGGTGACCCATTTAGAATGGCCTCTGTGTAAATTCACAGTTCATTAAATGGTGTCTGGTTTGAACAGGTCATTATGTAGTTAGTATATAAGGAATGGATTGAGCAAGGATGGCTGGGGACGAGCACAGGGACACACCGGCTGATTCTGGTGACTCTCATGACGCTGCTAAGTTTCCCTTTAATGTGAGGTTAGTTCAAATCACCAACTTTTAAATTTAGGTGGCTTTGCTCTGTAACCCTTTTGGTTGACAGTAGAAAATGGAGTGCACACACTTTAGATGAGGAATACTCCATTTACCATTAATTTAAACTTATGAAGCTGTTTTAACTGGCCCATCTAAATGTGTTAATTAACATCAATGATGGTTTCTTATTTTTCACACTTTGTTACTCTGATCATTAACAGTGATGGAAAAGCTAAATTAAGTTAATGGGGAATGGATTATAAATTCTTAAAGGACTTCTCAGTTTGTTTTCAACTGGAAAATATATAGAGAAAGATGAAGAGGCATTTTTGCCTCTACTCATAAATTTTTGGTACCAAATTTCTTAAAAACCAGATGGTTTTAAAAAAATTTTTTCCAAAAATTATTTTAACATGCTGCTCAGACATGACTGCTAAAAAAATAGCATATACACACATAATATTGAACAGCTTGCGGAGTGCCTGTAAACGTTCAACTCATTTTCTCTTTCTAAAAAAATATATAACTGATGACAGAACTCAATCTCTATTCTGCAGCAGTACCAAAGGTTCTTAAATTCTTGACAATGAAAGAAAAACAGAAGCCCACTGCCCTTGCTCGAGCATGACTGTTTGACGAGGAGTCCATGGAAACGCTCGCCGCCCTGACGCAGATCCGTGGGGCTGCACCTCTGCAGGCAGCCCGCGGAGCGCGGCCAAGCCCCTCACACCTGGGAATCCACACGTGCCGCACACACAGACCCAACGCTGCTTAGTGAGACTTCACGCTGACAAGGACAACAATGAGGACAATGATGATGACAAATAATATTAAAATCACAAGCATCTTCCGATTCTTCTTTTGATACTGCTCTGCCTACAGAAAGAGGAGGGAAAAAAAAGCAGTCAATTTCCCAAAAGTCCAAAATCAAGTCTCACTCGTTTCTAGTTCTAGGCTTCCAGCTCCATCTGCATAACTCACATCTCTGCTACAGGCTACACATTTAATCCCTTCCATCAATTCAGGTGAATTCAATCAACATGAGGGGAAGCATTCCATGATCCTGGAACTGCCTATTTATCCCGTCTTCGCTCAGGCACGTGTTTGGGGTCTACCATAAGATGAAGGCTGGAGGGAGAAGTCAAAGATGCTGCTTTCAGGTCCAGATGGATCTGCTTTCCTGACTTCTACTTCCACTGACCGTAATGACCCCCTCCTTCAAGGAAAGCCTCCCATTTCTGGACATAGTTCCTTGGGCGAACACACACCTCCTTCACTGAAATCAAACAACTGGCTAAAGTTACTACAGTCAGTATGTATGGAACTGATGGCCCCAAATAAGCTTGTTTTCTGCCTCCCCTGAATTTGGAAACAACACAAAATTCATCCTCTGAAATAAAAATGGGAAAGTGCACCCCATGGGTGTCAAGTGCAGAAAGAATCCACCTGAGGTAAGCTCTCCCTGTGCTTCTGATGACACAACAGGGAGGAGCTTCCAAAAGCTTGACAGCTTCCCCAGCTTCACGGGTCAACATCAGCCTGGCAGCCCAGGAGCAGCATCCTGAGTTATACCATGCCTGTCATGCAGAAACACGGCCAGAGAAAGGAGAGTGGGAAGGGCGTTGTGCGGTGGCTCTAGCCACATCAAAGGAGGGCACAGCCTGCCCTTTTCTGGGGTGCGATTTCACGGTGAAGGACGGGAGACAGCTTAATGGATATACCTGCTAAGGACAGCCAATCTCTTTTGTTCTACTTCCACGTTCACCACCAACCTTCTGACTGGTAGTTTTGTTTCCTAAGTGAAACTACCCACCCACCAGGAGCCACTCATCAACCGAAAGGAAACATCAGGACAGACTGGTTAACCCATCTGGAGAGTCCGGCCTGTGTGAAGCAACTCCCAAGGCTCAGACATCCTCAGATGAGCTGCCTGCCAAGGAAACAGCCAGCCGTGCTGCCGACAGCAGCAGGACTTGGGAGATGAGACGGAGCATGCTTACTTTCCTAATAAGTAATTCAGACACCAGGGAAGCCAATACTAAATGATACACTTTAAAACCTCTCAAAATGATTTATAAAGTAGAACCTAAAACAAAATTTTTAGTTCCCACTAGATTTGTACACTCCCATGGAAAAAGCTTTTCCCTTTATCTGTGTTATATTACAAAACATGTTTTACTAGTTTTTATTTAAGAAACTTCAAAACCAATGCATAATTCAACAGCATATCAAAACCTGGGTATTACAGAGTGAGAAACTAAAGTTAGTTTTCACTCTTTTTAATATACAAGGCTTGGCAACCAAATGAATCTTAGTGCTTACACAGCCCTCTGCATGCACAAGGCAAACCTTTTCTTTCTCATATGCTAGAGTCTCATTCTGACCCCGCACGTTGCAACAAGCACATGTAAGAGAAAGTGAAGGGTTTCTCGTCAGACCTGTGCAAGTTCTCACTTCTGTAAACCTGAGACTACTATTAGATGGGGCCATCTCTGCTAAAGGAAGTGACTAGTTTCAGAAAAATGAGAGAGTAGTACATTAGTGAGTCAGAAAAATGCTCATTATATGGCTAGAAATACCATTGGGTCTCAAAGATACAGGAAATGGATGGAATTTATTTTATTTGTGAAGTATTATATTCCCTTTAAAGAAAATATGCACCCAATTGTATACAAGAGCCATTCAGCAGCATAACGTATATGTTTCTCATGACTGATTACAAGATTTCTAAGATGCTTTCCATTTATTTTTAACAAATATGAAAAATATTCCTGAAACAGCAACCTTATTAGCAAAGAATAAGAGAGCTAATATTCTCACTTCAATAACCAGTCTTTTCTCAAGCTAGTACACAGATACACAGACAAGTGGTAATTAAAAGGGAAAATTAGATTTTTATCTTCTCCAGAAAATTCTCTACCAGCAACTCATCAGAAATGTGCCACAACAAGAGAGGCCTGAGTCAGGAGCAACAGAGAGAATGTTCAACACATATTTTAGCAAATGCCCATTCAATTGATTTCCTAAAACAAGAAGACTCAAAAGATGAAATATTTTCTAAAAGTAAGAAAACCCCTATTCATTTAGAATTTACCATCACAGAAGGAGTTCTCAGCAATTTCAAATCTAAGTGTGAGGTGCCTAAAATGGCAACAAGCCATGTGGTCAGTTTTGAATAAAACGATATTGTGCATTTTTACACTACTATATTGAGAGTCAAGATAGACAAGAGTGCTGAAGACAGTTATGATGGAAGAGAATCCTCTTATGAATTCTTGATATTTGATAACAGTTCCTCAAATTCTCAACTACTGAAAGATATGATATTACCTTGTGAAGCTGTTTCAAGCCATCTTCAGTTTTGATACAGGACTGTTCAACATTATAGTCAATTCTATCAAGGACTGTACCCTGAGCAAGAAATGACAGAGATGATCAACAACCACAACTGGGAAAACTGAACTTCAAAAATGAGATATGCAAATTGCAGGCACCATTATCCACAGGATTATCTGTTTCACTTAACTGTGTTGTAAAGGTACACACTGAAAGCTCTGGAATCCATCATCAAGCAGTATCAGGCACTCAATGGCAGAGTGCTGTGTTAGTTGCAATAAAGTCTAGCTCACGAGAAAGAAATACTGACAAACTGAGATTTCCTCTTTGGATTTAGACACTATAGGATATGCCATATTCAGCCTTACTGGGGCTTTAAAAAATATACAGTTCAGTGAAAACAGGCTCTGAGTGGTGAAGGGGTAGCTTCTGTGCCCACTTGCTGCTTAAATACTGGGATACAAGTAAGCCGAGAACGCCAGTTAAACTAGACCTGGTTACGGTTAGTCCTGGAAATTGACTATCCTATCTATAAATGTCAACACAGGTCTCCCTGGGTGAGAGCGATGACGGTAAGTTGTGATCCACCCTGTAAAACTACACATGTGCCTCGAGGAGAATTTTGTTTTTAATTGTTTAATCTCTTGTTTCAAACAGAAAGAAGGGAACACTGGGCTATGTGGAAGAACAGGGCTCTTAACGGAAACACACTGTGTTAGAAGAGATAGCAAGAGCAGTTCCTCAGGAACCGTGGGAGTAATTAACGTAACTGGTCTTCCACAGCCTCAACACTCCATCCTGCAGCTGGTTCCAGGGGGATCAGGACCCAAACCCCTGCTGGCAAGATAATAAAATAACCTAATCAGATTGTAACAGTGAACAAACAATTGAATTCTGCTTGAAAGCTAGCGGTTCCAGTCGTCATTACACAATAACCTGCCCCAATTCGAAGGGGAACCTTATCTATTGCCAGAATCACTAAGCACAGGCAGAACCAACCAGACCTCCAGAGCAGGGAGCTCTCGTGAGTACCCCTGGACTACGGGCAAAGAATATGAGAACCTCTAGTGACATTTATTTTTTATCTGAAACAAAACATTTATTAGTAGCTTTACAGGGACTGACTGCGGTAGATGTCTATCATTTGTACATACACACATACATATCTATCTATCTACGTGTGTGCATACAAGCACACATACACATACATACACTGGGGGAGTAGGTTCACATGTTTTCCTGACAGGAGTGCAGAGTCAAAGAAGTCTGGGGAAGGGCTCGACGTCTCGGCAGGAACATCACTGAGGAGGGCAAACTCACGCACCTGTTCTACAATCATTGCTCCTAAGTCTCTGAAAATTTCATTGAGGTCAGAAATAGACTGTACGATCTGGCGAATCTCCCGCTCCCTCTCTTCCACCATCAGTGTATTCTGCTCCACCAGCACTAACTGGTCATCTGTAAAACCCTAGCAAAACAAAAAAATACAGAATTTGAATGTTAGGTTTTTCCCCCCTCAAGAAAGCTATGGTGTACCATTTTAGATAAAATTTAAAGAAAATGAATTCTGAAAATATTTCTGTAAAGCCTCTAAACAACATATAAGCACTTATTTTTCCCTAGCAGGAAAGATCCAAATTCCCAAATTTGGAGCCCTCTTGGCCAAAGCAGGGGGCACAGAGAGCACCCCACGTCTGCAGCCACGGAAGACTGATTAGCAAAACCAGGGGGAACAACCCTGTGCTTCTCTGGGTTCCTCCCAAGAATGGGGTGTGCAGATTGCCTCCCTTAAGGTTCTGGAAGGCAAATCACAGGGTCTCCCGGTAGCCTTTGGAAAGGAAGAAAGTATGGCCCCATGACTGTTCTTCCACATGTTGCAAAAACTACTTGATGATGTACAAGTCAACCAGCACGGATCCACCTGGATTGCATGGAAGCTAGAGGTCTATGAAGAGAAGGAAACAGAGGAGGGCAAAGATACACCAGTCAACTGTCAGCCCCTTCACGTACCCGATCATAAAGAGTATTATCGTCTCCATCATCCATTAGTGGTACTGATGTATCAAAAAAATGCTGGGATCTTTCCTCTCGATTCTTCATGCCTATCATAGATAGGAATTCACTTTACTCGAATATGTAAACCATCCTGGTTACTGTTCCACCATTAAAAAGGGGAAATCTAGAGCAAAACTCAACAATCAAAATGGAGATATTCTTAGCAGCTTTAAAGGAAGCCTATCTCCAAGAGACGTGGGGGGAGAGTAAAGGATTATAAACACACAATATGCAAGCATTTGGAGTTATTCAAGACAAACAGCACACTGTAAATGTATACAATTCACTTGATGCCAAGTGAATGATAAAATGACACTTACAACCATCTGAGAATCTCTAAGTGAAGCAGAAATATTTAATCTAACTGCTGTTACAAAACGTTAAAAAAAAAAATCAATATTTCTCTCTAGAAGCATCTCCAGTAAGAATTCCAAATGGCCCTAATCAAATTTTAGAAGTAATAAAATTAAAATACAAATATGCTAGTTGTCAGAGGAAGGGAGTAGTAGTTTTTTTCGGAGTATGAGGGGATATTATTGATTATACTGGCAATAAAGAAAAAACCAGTCTACAGGATAATTAGAATGAGGATGTAGCTGGAACCCGATTGGCACTATTTAGGAAGAAAGGGTAGGTTGAGGAAATCACTGTGCCAGCAGGGAAAGTGTTAAACTGTTCCAAGGACAGGTTCTCAGGCACCCTCAAATACTTCAGTTGTTACGCAAACACCAAATCCGGAGCTTTGTGATTATGGCTGTTTTTTACCTATTTATTAGCAGCTCCCCACACCTCAACATCTAGAAATCTGCAAGTTCTCAAATGTGCTAGATTGATTTTCAACCTCTTCAAGCTTGGCGCAGGGTAAGTTTTATGTTCTTAGATGTGGACTATTTTGACACCTGGTCCTCAGCCTCAGTCCAGGCACAGTTTCGCAGGAGGGGGCTTCCTTTTGTTGTAGAAGGTATGAACGGACTCAAAAGCTAACAGAGAAAGGTAGAGAACAAAAAGGAGAACTAGTAGCAAAAAAGAAAGAGGAAAACAAAGAGTGGTTCTGTGGTTCTGGCACTGGAACTCTTATCCCTCACAATCCCTTCTGTCGCCCGGGCAACACTCACGTTTGAGGTAGCCTGACTGTGCGCGCCGGAAACTGGTGGACAGCTCCTGCAGAGCCTGCGCCAGGGAGGCCACCACGTTGCGAAGGAGCCGCTCCTCCTGCTCCGAGCAGGCCCTGCGGGCCCGGCTGGGCAGAGCCTGCACCGCACGCTGGCATCTGTGGAAGAGCTGGGGGAACAAGCCCACGGCTCACAGCAAGCCGGGAGAGAGCCCTGAAGCGCTAAGGCCTCTACACTCAGGTCTGAGGGAGACATAAATAACACGCTCTGCTCATACAGGCCAGCATGGAGAGATGTGAACAGATAAAAGTAACCTGAGGCTTAATGTACACATGTAGAAAGACTGAACGTAATATGAACAAACGTTGTCTACGTGCGTGCTATGTGCTAGGCACTACACACATGTCCTTAGGCTGTGTTACCACGCATCACTCTATTACTGCATTCTTCTCATTTAATCCCTACAACCACTCGATGAGCCAGGTGTTACTATTAGGATTATTCCCATTTTATACACAAGAACACTGGAGTCAGAAGGATTAAATGAGAATCATGCCGCTGTTACACTGCTAAGAGCCAGGATTCAAAGATTCCAACACCCCAGTGCTTTTCCCACAGCACCACACTCCTCCTTGGATCATTAGCACCCAGGAGATTTAAACAAATAAAAAAATGTAATCATGAAAGTTTAAACACCGTATTATCTAAAAATTACTCAAATTCAACACTTTACAAGAAATTTTTCTAGGATACCTAAGTTTCTCTAGGAAACTAATATACTCAGTCCAGGGTAATAGCGCTCAGTCTTTTCAATTAGGGGCACCATTTTTAACATGAAAACATTTTAAGCACTAGTACACAATAGAAGTTACACATTTTAAAATTGAATGGTTGAACTCAGTAATGCTCTGAAATTTAATTTGTAAATCAATCCACAGTAGAGTCTATCAACAACTGAAAAATAGCTCCACTCCTCCAGGACATTGTGTACACACGCTGAGAAGTGGAGAAGCTCAGGGCCTCCTGAAGCCCCTTTGTGAACTTTGGGTTGGGAAGCAGAACTCTAGGAAACTGACTTGTAGTCTGATTTGGAGTTGTACCATGTTCCAGCTTCTGAGAGAGTCGTGAGAAGGCTGGGAAATGCCCGTTCCCACCTGGGGATCCACTTCCATCCTCACCTGAGTGATCTCTTGGGTGGTTATTTCAATGGCGTGCTCCTGCTCACTGCTGTCGTCCAGGGTGGGTCTGTTCAAATGTTGGTCATGAAGGCTAGCTAATTCCTTCATCTTCTGCTTAATTCGGCCAACATCGTACTGTATCTAAACAAATAAAATCACCAATACTCCACTGACGCCTGCCAGCCACCTGTCTGCCTCTGAGACAATAAGCTGCACTCAGAATACAGAGCTCAGTCTTCAGACAACTTGTAGGCTCACTGACGCAGGAGCAACTTCTAATTCAAATTACCAGAAATTCAAACACCATTCCTCCTTCTTATATACAGTTCTTCCACTTCTATAATTCAGGAAGTTATTACTAAAGCCCAAATCATTAACACACACACACACACACACACACACACACACACACAGACCCTTTCTTGTGGTATGTAAACTGCAGAAACCTAAAGTATTTCCAGGCACAAGCATTTACCTGTAGCCAAATCAGATTTAATGACAGAGATCTTAAAATATTTTAATGTCATAATTAAAGAAATAAGATAGTGTGAAACTAACATTCAACTTACTTCATCCACTCCATCCACCCACTTAGGAGGTGATCGTTTCGTCACGCCAATTGCTGCTTCTGGATCTAAGCTGATGCCTGATACCAGAGCCATACGGTCATCAGCAAGCTAAAGGGAAATAAAGGGACATTTAAAAAATTATTCAAATGCAATTTAGAAAAGCATACTCTTGCTCCCTTTTAAATGTCGCTCCCTAGGAAGAGATAGAAATGTAGGCGTGAATGCATTTGCCTGTGTTGTAAACTTGCTTTGATACTGCTAGGATTTGGAACTGTTCTCCTATCTTTTCATGCACCAGTTCTTAATTTCCTTGGACATACTTGTGAACATGAATTTGACTTGATTTGGCTATAGAAATGTAATGAAAAAGTCAACAGGGAATCCTTAAAAGAAAGATTTCTTAGTACTAGTACTACGATAGAATGGCATAAACCTCAGCAATTAATGTGAGCAGATACAAATTAAAAAAAAATACTAGCCTGTAAATGGAACTAACACAAAATTTCAGTTGCAGCAAAGTTTACTTACACACATTTAGCTTATTTTGGAAATAGGGCTGATCCAGTTGCCTGAGTCAGAAGATAACTAACCATGTGTTAAAATGTGTAAAAGCACTGCCTAAAACGGTTAACAAATCATCCACCATTTGGCAAAAGCAATCCTTAAAATCTCAAAGCAATTTTACACTGTCGTTTCCTTTCTTCAGTCAAATGTCCACAGGCAACATTTTCACTTATTTTGAAATGATATCAATAGTTCTTGTTTATTTTACCTATATAATACACTGCCTTAGAAAGCTTTTAAGAATGGGAGGGAAATCATGGGTTTGGCTTGGTTAAGCTGTTCTCTTGCCTGGAGGCAGTGAATGGGTGGAAAGGATCTTGAGGTGCCCTCCGAGCTCAGAAATCATAAATGCTAGTTTCAAAAGATCCAAATGATGATCAAAAAGCAATGGAAAACAGCATATAAAACTCTTTTATAGGTAATACCTTGTAAGGTTTCTAAGTCTTACATTAGAATGGGGTGAAGAATTTATATTGCTTTTCTTCCCCCCGTGCATTTACCTAAATTTATCTTTTCATTCAGCAAATATTTTTTGCTTTTCTAACAATAAAGGAACAAGACAAAATTTAAAAGTCCACAGACAAAGGAGAAAAGAAATATCACATAAGGAAAAACCTAGAATAAAAGAATTCTTTAAGTAACAAGCCCTAAATCCTGAACAGAGAATTTATAGCAAAACTCCTAAAAGCAAGTCGGTGTCTTGCATCTGCCCCCACCCCCGACCCCCCAGTGGTCCTACCCCCATCTGCTTAAGGCACACCGCGTATTCAGGGGGCACCGCTTGCGCAATGGCCACGCTGAAGGGACCGGAATCCCCGTAACTGCTCCCCAGCGCCTGTGCGTCGTGGTTAAGTCTAGCGGTGTCAGCCGCCGAGCGGACCCTGCAGGGCCACAGTGTCATTTCAGGTCTTAAGCAAACGGTGTGTCATCCAACCTGCACTATCTGGGGCTCTGAGTCTGTGAAGTGGTGATTCTCAACCATCGCCACGTTGTTTGTTTTTAAGAGTTCACTAACAGGAATTTTACATTCTTCTTATTTGAATCCTCACAAAAACTAGGTGAGCTAGGAACTATTATTTCAATCTATAAATGAGGAAATTGAAAGTCAGAAAAGTTAAGTAGCTTGCCCAAGGTCACAAAGCTATTATGTGACAGATTAAAACCCGGGTCAGCTGACTCCAGAAGCCCCATCTACTCCACAAGCTGCCAATCACTTTGGCAGGCCCATGAAATATAACTGCCATTTGCTAAGAAAACAAGCCCTCCGATCAAAACACCACCACAAAACACAGGCCTCCCATCCATTCCCTACCAAAGGCACTAGGGACTACAGGACGGGCTCCGAGCGAGCATATAAGCATAAACAAAAAGCAGCCTCTCTCGGGGCCCATCTGTGGGGAGCTGCAGACCTCATCCTAGAGAGAGCAGGCACACACAATGAGGGGCAGAGCTGTTTATTCCTCAGAACTCCTGCTCCTCAGTCACCAAGGAGCATGAAACTTTGTGGAGGGTACACTGACCAAGGCAGAAGGGACAAACCACACAGCGAGCTCCCAGCGTCGGCCAGCTATACAGCAGGTGCTGAGGAGAGCTGCCAGACTGGAGCAGAATTTGAACTTAAGCCTCCAGCTATTTATACAAAACAAAACCCAAAATTGCTAAGGTACCTCTTCATGAGTCACAGAATTTCCACTATGCCAGCTTATTATCTAATGCACTATATTTTCTTATTATATCATATTTCAATAGAGTAATAATAATAATTTGTTTTATTTATAGTTTTAAACTCATGATCTTATTTTTGCACTGTTTCTACTTCTTACAAATATACATTAAACTAAAAAAGACGGAGAGAGTGGTATTTATCTAAATTTATCTGCACAGTAATTAGTATTAAATTATCTGAAACAAATAAGAAATTATAAATCACATATGAAAGTCAGTTGAAGTGGGTTCAATTCTTTTAACCAGTACTTGATTTCACACAACAGACGTCTTGCCCGCAAAATGCAAGTAAATCAAAACTGGGGCAAAAACATTCTCTTTAAGTATCTAAGGAAGCTTGCTCATTAGGAGATCCCCACATGAAGGAGACAGATGCCAGCCCATCTAGCTACCCCAGCCTTCCCACACCCTGTATCAGGATTTTGTCAGTAAGAGATTCTTGGGACTGCAAACTTTAAATAGGGAATAATTTGTCCCCTTTATGATATAGTCTATAGGAATAGCTCATCACGGTAAAGAAATGCAGCCCTACTCAGAAGAAACGTGCCATTTATTTTCTATGGATTTGTAATATGTATCACAATATGCACTATTTTTTTAAAAGGCTCTGTTTTGGGAAGAGAAAACATAACTGAAGATAAATGTCAATTATTTGAAATGGGAATAAATATGAACAGAAAAAATGCATTTTAAGTGCAAAACAATCACCTTCAGAAACCTCATTTCCTCTCTGAAAACGTTTTCTTCTTTTTTTAAGATCCAGGATATATCAGTTTTCAAGTTGCCATCTCAGTCAATACAGACCTTAACAAACTGCCAGATATTTAATTCTCTTTACTTATCCTGGCTGAATTTCAACTTAGTCCCCTATCTGCATATATGATTTTGGTCATTAAAGCTTTTCGTTTATAAACTTGTGCTTCTGAAGTAGAAAAATCTTTTCATGTTTTTTTAAATAAAAAAAATTTTATAAAAATTGTACTTATGAGAATTAAGAATTTAAGAACTCTCATCTCTCTGATTTGTAGCTCTGTCCTCCAAGAACTATGGAGGTGCACTAACCTAACCGAGGGCCACCTAATTCTATGTCATCAATGCAGGAAAATTCCAATGGATGCTCAAAACAGCACACTCAAATGGCTTCTTGCTAGTCTCACTAAAGTTATCTTTTGTCCTTGATTCACTTTAGACGTTGACATTTGTCCTTTTCAAGAGTACCAGACAGTATGGACAAGTTCTTGATCTATGGAAGGAACACACACACACACACACACACACACACAAACTCTTATAAATCTTGCTGTTCCAAATATACAGCCTTCCTACTCAGATAAAACCTTGCCTTTACGAGAAGGCTGATTTAGAGCACTGTAAGATTAAGGAAATGGCAAAGCCTCTGTAGAGATTAGAAAAGTCAGACACATGTTCCCCCCATCTAAAAAAAAATAAACTAAGTTCAGCCATAATCCATTGGTAATAAGAAACAATACTGACAACTCTGCACTGTCTGAGGCAATGAACATTTAAAACATCTAGAAGGGCCATTCAAAATTATAGCCTGGCATCTCTCGCTTCCATGTGACACAATCTAGAAGCAGGTATGATGAAGTCGACCACAAGCATAACTCACCGGGCTCAGAAGGCTCGATGGCTTTGCTAACAGACAAGCAGCTTAAGAAATCTCAGAGTTCTCTGAAGGAGTAAATAAGCATGTAGATAAAAGAGAATCAGGGGATGTCAGCACTGCAGTTTTTTAAAATCTGTGATAGTTTTAAAATAGTGTTTACTTTTTCTGATGAAATAATAAATGTTCAAAATAGACATTTTTCCAAGTGTGCAAAAAATACAGAAATAAAAAAATCTGAGAGTCACACCACCCAGATGAATGTTGCTAGTTTCACTGATTTTCCTTTTTTATCAACTGATATATAATAAACAAGTAGGGGGCAATAATGACCTGCATTCTGCCAGGGCTGTACTCCCACTGGTTTGATCTTTTTAGACCCAACAACAAACCTTCAGAGGGGATTGCTCCCTGCGTCGCAAATATGGACACTAAGGCCCAGCTGAGTTCAGAGACTTTCTCAAAGCCGCCCTTAGCCTGTGGCCCTCCATGTCCCACTCTATCACCCTGCCCTCCCCAGGCTATAAGGTTTGGGAGCTTGACATTTACATTTTGTAATTTTTTAATACTTCCTATTATGAATTTTAAAAACCCAACAACTTAGGAGATGACTCTGTCATAGGAGGGAAGTAGACTAGCACAGGGAACAAAGGAAAGCGGCAGACACTTCTCTGCGTAGAGAAGGAATGGTGGGTGGGCTTCCTCCTCAGGGACACCTTAGTGTTTCTGGAGAAGAATGAAGAATGGTAGCCCCAGGGTGCAGATTTTAGAGTTGGTTTGAGTAGGAGAATGACAGACTGATGTGGACAGACCACAGGAAGCCACGAGATGGCTATACTCTGGGAGGCCCAAGTGATGCAGTCAGGACTTTGCTCAGGCCTCACCTACAAAGGGGTGGGCTTCCAACTAACCCAGGCCAGGAGCTAGGGGTCACTTGTACTATTCCCAGAAGACATAGATTTGAAGGCGAAGTGCAACCTTGGCAAAGCAAGGTTCTGAATACCATTCCCCATACATCCCCAGCTCCCAGCTCAGCCCTTGGCACTTAGGAGTAATAAATGTACAATTGTAATTAGCTGAATGAGTCAACAACAAATGGACGGAATGAATGAATGAAGTAAATAAAACACATGTCATGTACAATTCTGGAAGCTACACTTCATAAAAGATATAACGGTTCTGGACAAAGGACAAGAAGGAGCAAGTGAACTGGTCGGGGGGATGAAGCGGCTGTGCGAAGCCAGAAAGGAAAGACTGGGACTTTGAGCTCAGGGCATTCAAACAGCATATGAGGTGTGTGTGGTGAAGACAGTGGCTCTCCACTCAGGAGCTCTGGTAACAGAAAGTGGAGACCCTCTTTAAACATCCAGAAGCTAAGAATAAGAAAAGCAAAAGGGCCTGCCAGTTCCCACACTGAGTAGCCAGTTTCTGGAACTTGCTGCCAGAAGAGGAAGTCGGAGAGACCAGAAATCAGTTCAGATCGCAGACCCCTAAGTAAACGTGACTGCTGACGTGCTCCCTGTGTGAAAACTATTCAAATGCTTCTTCAATCTACGTTGTTCTATTGTTTGTTATTTTTCCCTCACCATACACTTCCTTTTTGAGGCCACAAGTTCCAAACTGTTCAGTAAGGGGTAACATCTATTCTAAAAGGCCTACTCTCTAAGCCCCCACGCCTTATCACTTTTAGAATCTGCTCAGCAAACCTCACGTCTGCTGTGCCTCAGAGATCCTTAACTTCATTGTGTGGGAACTGAAGTGACTTCTCATCTCTCCAGGGCCCAGTGCCCAGGCCGGGTGCTGGCAAGGAGGTTCCTGAGTCAGACCTGGCCATGGCACCTGACTCAATGAGCTACCAGCTAAGGGTTTGTTTTTAAATACTAATTGTTTTTTAATGACAAAAGTAATACATGCACCTGGTTTAAAAATATATATCCAACCTAAGAAAAGGGTTTGCAATAAAAAGGAAGTTTGTCTTCCATCCCAGACTTTTCCTGGAAGGTATCCACTGTTAACAGTTCCTTGTGCCTCTTTTTAGAAATTTTTTTAAGTATATAAGCATTAATGTTAGTTTTCTTTAAAAAAAAAAAAAAAAAGGCACGGGAATCACACTGTCCACATTGTTTTGCATCAGGCTCCTTCACTGAGCGATCTGTCCGGGAGCTCATCGTATCGCAGCCTTCATAGAGGAACTGCACTTTTTAACAGCTACAGAGAATCAAAGATGCTCTATAACTGATTTAGCCAATTCTCAGTGAAGGATGTTTAGGTTGTTCCCCATCTGGTTATTATTAACTGGTTAAGGTTTCAAGAACTTACAGGGAGATCTCAATCTACTAGTTAGGAACCCCCTGAATTTTGAAGATAGTGACCCTAATCCCATCTCACTGTTCATACTCATAATTAAAACAAACAGAAACAAAAAAACTCCCCCACTTATTCTTTTTAAAAGGTCTACCCTCAGGAAAAATATTTTTACCCCTTCATCACTGAAACAGACAATAGAAACACACAAAATTAACAATCACAGTTCACTCTCCTTTTTCCTCAACCCCTTTATTAGCACTACTAGAAACAGTGCTATGAATATGTACTCTCTCCATCTTCTGGGCAAATTGCTACCAAGTAATGAAAAGGCTAAGGGTGTGCTGCTGGGAAGGAGGCAGAAAGGGACCATGTGATGAGTAGCTTGGTCAGCACAAATGAGGGTCACTCACTTCATTCCAAACATAGGGACTGTGAAGACCCCTCAACAGGTCCAGTGGCTCGAAGTCATACTTCCTTAGGGCTGTCACCAGACATCACGTCCTTCTACATTCCACCTGAGCAACCTCACCACACACTTCTCAGAAATCAAGAGAGTTACACACATAATCCTAAAAACAATCTGGCTTATTTTAAGTTCAAGAAAATGTTCAACCTTTACTGCTTCCAAAGTTGAGACACTCTCCCAAGAATAGTAAATAATGTTCCTAAACCCTCCTTTAAATCATCAATTTAATATATTGTATGACAATATATTAAATAAATCCTAAATACTAAATTGTTAAGCACGATAATTACAAGTAATCAAAACAAATGCTACAACATGTGTAAACTCTGTTGGCATTTTATATACGACCATTGACTTCAGAAAAACAGGGATAATTCTATAAACGAACATACAAAAATATTCAAAACACAATACCTCATCCAGCTCCTGAAGAGATATGTTGTTCCCATCAGTCCCATCCAGTTAGGGATAGCAAAAAGAAAGAAGGATGGGGACAGACAGACAGACAAAGTACGGTCAGTCGAGAAAACACTGAAATTTTAAGCAACTCTAAAGCTAACTAAAAATAAAGATCCACTAAACAAGGCATTTAAAAAATCTCCCCCTTCTGATTCTACCTTTTTTTTAAAAAAAGCTACATCAATACATTTTTTTAAATTTTTATTTACTGTGATTGTTGCTTTGGTAAAAGAGATAGGAAACAAATAGTTGCAAAAATTAAAATACAATAGAAACAAATAAAACACACTTGATTAGTTTCACGAAAATATAATGCTACCTGTTTCATAAATATCAAATATCACACACAATATTCTAAATTTCCCTTAGAAAGATTAAATAAGAGAGCCAAAGCTAAAATGTAATTTTACCATGTCGAATAAATGTAAAATTTTAACATGTAAATCAGCCCTGCAAATGCAGCAGAATTAGAAAGTGAACAGTCCACAAAAACTGTCTATGGCTGTGTTCAGACAGCACGTGAGTGACCACATATGTAAGGTCTGCACAAATTCAATCCCGCAGACCTGGCTCCATCCGTGCTAACAAGCAAGCCGAGAAACCCCTCTTCCCCGGAGAGAGACACAGGTGTTAAAGGGAAAAAAAACGCTTCCCATTTGCTTGGCATATATTATTACTAGTCTAGAAAGCACACAGTTATTTATGAAGCGATTATAAAAGCAAATAAACAAAACAAAACAAAAGGTAAGGAGAGAGTTTTAAAGGGGGAGTAGGAAGGAGGAAGCACCTGCAGCCCTAAGGATTAAGTTTCCATTTAAAACTGAAGGGTCTTTTTTAGATCGATGTGGAACTCTAGCTTCCGGACAGACATTTACTAATGATAGGTAATCTAAACAACTAGGTCTTTTTTTTACAGTATTGATCACTGAAATAATTAGTGGTGAATTTCAATAATCGACAGTGTTGATTTTTTATGCTCAGCAGTAAATTTAGAAAATAAAAAACATAACTTCCTTATTTAAAAATTAATAGTGCAAATGAAACTAGTCTATCAGGGCCAAAATATTATTAAACAATGACAGCAATAAAAATGTAATTAAATAACATTCCTCCACGGAGACATTACAGAAAACTGAATCCTCTTCATTCCTTCTACAGTTTACAATGAGAGCAAAAGAGAACTATATTTATATACATACACCCTGCTATAGTAGTATAAGAAGATATAGAGAAGATAGTGTCAAATGGAAATCTGATTTAATTACCTTTTACTTTAAAAAAGAAAAACATTTCTATTTTTTAAAAGTTTAACATTTTCAGCAAGAAAGCACCAGAGTGTTTTTATTATTAAAACAAGACACAAGGCAACCCCCTAACTTCAGCATCTGAATCTGCACGTCAGCCGGTTCTACAGCGGCTCCTTGGCATCTAATCTTTGAACAAAGTATTACTGCACACCAGGGTGAAGCTCACTACTACACGTGAGCCTGTCCTCCTGGATTATTAACCAAGCACACATCCCGATGTTTTGGTTTCTACAATTATTAGTTGTTAAGAGGCGAAATCAGAATCATGGGTTAGATGTCACTTTTTTTTTTTTTTTTTTTTACAGATAAGAACACCAAGCTTCAGAATGTATGGATCCACTTCCCCAAAGTCACAGAACTTGTTAATGGCTGGGATGGAGACAGACCCAGGTGTTCAGGCCTCCTTCCAGCCTCCCTTCCAGCTTCTCTAATTTTATTAACAACTTGGGGAATTGCTAGTGATACACAGCCACCACCACACCACATCAGGAATTAAATTCACAAGTTCATCTTTTCGAAGAGCGCCCCCTTCCACTTTGCTACTTAAAAACATGTTTTCAAAACTCCCCCTGCCACCAAATTACCAGAAAATTTTGTCAAGATGTGAATCAAAACATTTAGAATTACCATCAGGAAAAACCAAAACATAGCCAAATGAAAACACGTTACTACACATCACCACCTTCTAAATCTTCATAATGTCTAAATCGAGGTTTCTGACCTGCCCCAATGGCACACAATCAAGCAAATAGTGAAAACTCCAAGTAGCATGTGGAATTTATAGTCTAAAGAACTTTCTACATAAAACTGAAAAATAAGTGGAAACCCATCTGTGTTTACTCAGGAAGTCTGGAAAAGTTGAGCAAAATGAGTTGGAAATACAGGTCTATGCTATAGTGATATTTACTTTATTTCCGTTACTGCCAAAATAAAAGTTTGCTTCACCTTTATCCAACAAAGTACCCTTATTCTCGAGTAAGCCTCACTGCTCCAATGGAATCTTTAGAAATAGAAAAGCAAATAGATCTAAAGAGAAATATACAATGATTTCATACTTGGATTCTAAAGACAGAGAACTAATTTTCCAACAGACTCAGCCTGGACTAAACTGAAAACTTTCAATACGCAAGTTAAAATTGACTGCGTATAGTTGTACAGTGAGATAAAGAAAGATGCTATCCTAGTGCACGAAAAAAATTTTTTAAACAATGGGTCTTTCCATTTTCCAGGACCTGCAGCACAAGTCCTGGAAAAGCAGCCAGCACTCATGTGGCCCAGTAGCTTAGCACAGGGCTCTGGAGCCAGGTTTGCCTGAGTTCCCATCCAACTCCCTGGCTCACGAGGTGGGCGACACTGGGCAAGTTTCTTAACTCCTCTAAACCTTAGTTTCTCTATCTGTATCATGAAAAGAACAGCACCTAGTTGATAGAGCTCTGTGAGGATGAAATAAGGTGGCATATGGAATGGGCTTAGAGCAGTGCCAGGCACAGAGGAAGCTCTCAATAAATCTTAGCTGATGTTATAGTCAAGACTCAAGAAGCACCCCAGCCTTCTTATAATCCCAGCTAAACCTTAGTTTTCTTTTCCTAAAGCACAACATAGTTTATTAAAAATAATGTGCTAGTTTCAAACTAATCTAAGACCAATTAACTCTAGCTTCCATTTTTAAATTGTGTTGTTTTAAAGCAGAGACTAGATTAGGCAGTAAACACTAACGAAGTGGCTCCCACCCTTTATTAGATCCATTCCCTGAGACCAAAGGTAATCACACAAGTCATACAGCACCTCATCAGATGAGAACAGCAACTCAACATCTACTTTCATTCATTTAAGAGACACATTTTTTAAGAATGCTTTAGCTTTGTAAATTCATTTCAGCTTCTTAATGTCAAGCTGCCTGTAACTGTTTGAATGAGTGCTGCCTTAAAACCTGTACTTGGCTGATGTAACGTCAAAGTTACTTTTGCATATTGGGGCTATTTCTAAGGATTTTTGCCCAGAACAGTGGGCTAACAGGCACAGCAATGTTGTTAACTATCTGTTTCTCCTTTTCAAATTAAAGCTAAGGCTGTGTGCCTTGGTCAGAAGAAACAATGTATTAAATCAGAACTTGAGAAAGCACTTTTGAATCCACAGGGCCACTAGAAATCACCTAACTCAAACCCCTCAATTTACAGATGAGGCAAAAGGTGTTGGAAGAGATTAAAAGCTTGCCTAAAGACACATTCTGAGTCAGCCACATAGTGAGACTTAGCCCTAAAGTTCCAGACTTAGGGTCCAATGCTCTTTCCTTTATTTCACACTGCCCTACGGCATAACTGCGATGGGGCAGCAAAACTGAGGTCCAAACAGAATGAATAATGCCAATAACTGCATCTTGATGACAGTCTAAAAATCAAACTCCAGTCTGTTCTTGACAATTAGTTTCACTAATATCCACATAACCAAAAACACAAGTAGAATTTTGTTCAGTTCTGGGTGCTGAACTTTAACAAGAATACAGAAAAACCTGACTTTGTTCATAGGCAAGAAACTTAACCACGCTGTCTGAGCTGGACTGCTGAGCTACAGAAAGCGCCGGGAAGAAGGCGGCTGCCGGGTTACCATGCAGAAGCAAGGAGGAGCTTCCTGTGTCAGAGACCCTGAGGGCCAGAACCAGAGGTAGGGTCACAGGACGCAAGACACAGACATAGTTAGGGTTAATACAGGCAAAGACTTTTTTGGTCGTATGAGAGGTGGAATGACAGGCTGCTGGAATTTCCTATCGCCATCGAAAACCGTGGTCAAGGCAGGCAGGCATAGAGGGGTTATCACAGATGAGGATGTTGGGCCAAGTGACCTTTAGGTCCCCTCTGGCCCTTGGGACTTTTTGTTTGTTTTGTCATGGCACGTCCTCCTTAAATTCCTGCTTCGCTGTGACATATTTGCCTGAATGCTGCACAAACCTGTTTTAGCAGGAATGTATAGGTACATACAATAACCTATCACCATCAATCAACTTCTAGTTTCTTCCTCAAACTTAGGATGCAAAAAATGCAGGTTTACATTTTTTGAATGATTTGGCTTTAGGTATGCTTTGTTTTGAGGTGTGTGAGATACATACACACACACACCACTTTACAGTCAAATTCCACAGCTTTTTCCTTAAACAAGGACATGAAAATTCTGGTTTAACCTAAAAAAAAAAGATAAAATCTATTCCTTTAGATGTGATCTATTTTTGTTGTGTGTGAGACAACAAATACACACACCAAAATCAACTTCTACAGCTTTTGCTTCTAACCAGGGCCTAGAAATTCAGGTTAGGATTTTTTAAGTGAAGGTAAACTTTAATTTACTTCCTTTTTAACTACCTGACTTTTAGATAAATATTTA
This sequence comes from Equus quagga, assembly GCF_021613505.1. Lineage (NCBI taxonomy): Eukaryota > Metazoa > Chordata > Mammalia > Perissodactyla > Equidae > Equus > Equus quagga. Next base: position 107,015,115 of record NC_060278.1, on the reverse strand, counting down.
CCAATTGTCTCCTTTTAATTGTTTTACTCATGTTTTGAACATGACAGGTATATATCTTTTAAGTTTTTATTTATAATTTTTCAAACATACCAAAAAGTATGTAAAATGTTAAACATCCCCCCACATAGTCATCAGGACATTTAACAATTAGTAACACTTTGCCTTATTTTGTCTCCTTTTGGGGGCGTTAAGTATATGAAATAAGTGATATTTTGACATTACTAAATGTTTCAGTAACCCTTTCTAATTATTAACAAATTTAATTAATTATAATTAGTTTAATTAAGTACTAACTTGTTAATCTCACCTAAAACCCAGTCCATATTGACAGCTACAGTTGTGTTTGATTTGCTACACGGGTTTGAAATTTACAAGTTAGAAATAAGGTTTTAAAATTTCTAGAGCTAGATATGCAGTGAAAAACATTGTATGAGTTATTCAATGAAGTTTTTAAAAATCGTGTTAGACATGGGTTTTTCCCCAAAATGTTTGTAACACTTTTCTTACTTTCAGAAAAGCTGAAAAAATTGTATCATTTACTTAGTCATGTTTACATCTTCCAATATTTGAGTGTGTGTGTGTGTGTGTGTGGAAATAGTTTCTGGAGAAGCAATTGTAAGCAAATTGAAGATAAAATACTTCACCCCTAAACACTTCAGAAATTTGATATGCCATGTGTTTTTTAATGCACACAATTAAAATATATGAATGTGTGTTTTCTTTTTTAAATTCTGACTTAGGTAAACTATTTTTGTTTAATTGCAAAATCTATTTTTTAGACGGTCTGAATTGATTGCAAGGATATTTTAAATGATCTGATTGCTTATAATGATCTAAAAAAGATTTTAAATAGACTAATGTAAGTTGCAACATTTTAAATGGTGTGACATACAGAAAATATGTTTTAATGTTCTGACTTAGACATGTATTTTTAGTTTGATTTAGAAATCTGTTTTCAAGAAATTGTCTGGCTTACCTAAATATACCTGTACATTTCCTGACATATCTATTTTTCCAAACTGTACACTCTAGCTACTCATTTTTAATTATTTGACTTAGCTTATATATTTTTTTAATTGCCTAACTTAGAAAACTATTTTAAAAATCGGTTTGACTTAGAGATGCACTGTTAAAAAGCTGCCTGTCTCAGACACCAGGTTTTTAAACTGCCTGACTTAATTATTAACAATAATAATAAAAAAATCTCATGTTACCCAACAGTTCAGGGTGTTCTGAACCTTATACGATTAAAAATTTAAAAGCAAACAATACGTTTTCCAATCAACTAAAAATGATACCTCAGAAACATTAACGGGAATTTTAGTTCTGTTTTTTTTCCCCCTCGAGGTAGCATAAAATCAAGCCATTAAGGAACATGCAATTTTTACATCTTATTTAACAAAACTAAAGTTCCACTGAGGAATTTTATTTATTCAATTTCTATTCTCTAATTCTTGGTTTATTTCAGAATATTCTTTTCAAAATTAGTACTGTTTAAACGGGAATTAGCCCGTTTCCATTTTACACTCATTTCAATATAATACCATCTTTTTCAGTTTACAAATGCAAAAAACCTTCAAGTTCTTAAGTAAACAAAAAACTAAACATACTCCGTTCCTGTTTTGTTTTCTATGCTTTTTGACTGAGTTTATGTGATTTTTTCCCTAAAACTGCTCACACGGATTAAAATAGGTTTTCTATAGGAGCAATACAGCCAAAGACATTTTCCACTTGTGATTTACAAAAAGGAAAAACTGTCTTTGCAGATGCCCTGTCAATAATTAACACACATGGCATAATTTTTCTGAGGCATTTACATAAGGTCATAAGACAAAAAGTAAAAGGCAATACAGCCCTTAAGAGGCGAAATAAGTGTGAGATTCCCAAAGCTGTATATTTCAAGTACAATCCCTAAGAATGTGGTCTTGGGGTGACTTGATTCCCTCATCCTCTAACGCTGCTTCTCTTCAAACCCAGCCTGTCTACAGCCCCAGACCACAAACTAGTTTCATAACTTCAATTTTCAATTTAAGATATTACGGAGCTAATCATCATTGTCTTGTATGGATAATCCAGACCCACTCCCTTATCTAACAGAGCAAGAAACTGAGGTTCAGAAAGGGAAGGCAGCCCTCATAAAAACAACAAAACATCAGTAATCTCTCCAGGCTTTCCCTATAAAAGATTGTACTGCTGGGCTAAAGAAAGGTCCAGGTTAATTAAATCAAAAAACCTAGGCTATTTAGGGGGTTATTTTTCACATACACACACAGGTTTTCTTTTTAAAGTTCGAATGGAGGGAAAAGCTTAATTTCCTGTCTGAGATATGGAAAACGAAGAACCTAGCACCTTACAGTCTCACAAACAGAGCCCCCAGGAAAAACAGGGAAGCAATTATTCAGAGACAACACGGCCACACAGAGGGCTGCGAGGCCATTAAAAGAAAACGGGCGGAAAAACAACAACAACTCCTTCCTCATTTGGGGGAGTCTTTCATTTGCAAGGATTTGGGTCTTCGATCCAGCAACTCGGCCATCGGGACCAAAGTGAGGCCGGTAAGAGGTGGGGGGGCGGGGGGAAGGGAGGGAGGTTTAGAACAAAAAGAGACAAAAAGGCTTCGGCAAGGCTCAGCGCTTCCAAATCTTAGTGTTAAAACATATGTAAATTGAAGGCGGCCGGTCGTGCCGTGACGACGGGGAGGGGGGGGGGGGGGGGGGGGGGAAGGGGGAGGGTTGCGGAAGTGAAGAGAGAGAGAGAGCACAGGCAGAGGTGGAGCAGGGGCCTAAAACTGGTTTTTTTCCCCATCCAGGGTCATAGATGCCCCGGACCTTGCATTTCCGTATTACTCTTAGTCTTATTATTCTTATCTCCTTTTTTCAAACAGAGAGACAGACAGAGACAGACAGACAGGCAGAGCCGCAGTGCACACGGTGCGTGTGTCGGAGAGGCCGCCGGGAGACTCACCGCAGCAATGCTACGTGAATGCAGAGGGCTGGAGGTGGTGTGACTACTCACTTGCTCGGCTAACAGCTGCCGGTTTTGGATGGAATTATTCCGCAACAACAAGAAAGCGTCGGTTAAACGCCTGGTGGCCATGTCTCACCTCTTGTGACCCCCCTCTCAGGGGCCCCCCGCCCACTTATATTCCAGATTGATTCACTTTCTTTCCCTTAGCCTGGCCTAGTCGGCCCACCCTGCACACAAGCCTCTCTTGACAAGGCCTCAGGCCTCAAGCCAAGCAGTTGCAGCTTTGCGCTTCGCCAAGGCGCAAAGACCCCTCCCCAAATAACCACCTAGGCTTTCCAATTGTCTGACTCCCCCTACCCAAGGCCTGCCTTCGATCTCTAAGCACTTAAATCCCCCCAATCCTTGCACAGTTAGCCAACGTCCCAGAGACCCCACCCCAATCCAACCTTGGATCTACAAGCGTCTAACTCGCCAATCCGGCTGTGGACTGGGAGGCCCTGAAGCCCCCTACCCGCCTTAGTCTCTGAGACCCCTAAGGGTTCTTGCTCCCTACCCCTAACTTGGCTCACAGGCGGCTAGGCCGCGCCCTGAGGCCTTGCTCTGGCTCTGACTGTGTCTCCACTAGAGGCCTGGCCTAGGTCCCCTCTGGACAAGCGAACCAGGCCTGGGCCCTGAACTCCAGAGGGCCTGGTGCTCCCTTCTTGGGCCTTGTCTGAGCCTGCTAAGGCCGGGCCCGACCTCCTGACCCCTTCCCTTGCTGGGAGGCCTGCGCCTCCACTGCCACAGCAGGCTGTCAGCCTCCAGGAGGGCAGCAGGGCCTGCCTCCCCGGCCTCCTCACTCCTCTTCTCCGGCTCCCTCCATCCCCGGATCTGACTGCAGCTCAGCCCCGGGCCGTTTCCGTGCTGTGGTCCCGGGTTCTGGCGTCCCCCCTGGCCCTCTTCCTGTCCGTCTCTCGCGAGTGCCCCCCTGCGACGTTAGCAAGCCTTGCTTGCAACGTTCCGGGCGCGGGAGCTCCCTACCCCCGTGCCCCGGGGCGCGGGAGCGCTCCGCCCTCTCCCGGGTGCTCGGGTTCCCCTTCCCCAGCTGGGCCCAGGCGCGGCGAGCGGGCGAGCGGGCAGGCCTGGGCCTCGGCAGGGTGGCCCCCAGGCTGCCCACCGCGGCCAGAAGCCTTGGCGCGCACATTAGAGTGGAGTTGCGCGGCAGGCAAGTTTGGGCTCCAGCAGAGCCGAAGTTTGAGGCGCGCGCGGAGTTGGGGCAGGAGAGCAAAAGTTGGAGACGACTGCCTCTGGAGGCCGAGCACGCTCCACTGCAGGCGGCGGCTCGCGCTCGCTTTTTTTCAATTCTGAAAAAAAGATGTATCCGAAAAACAACCAGGGGGAAAAAAAAAAAGCAAAAGCAGGCGCTCCAGGCCTGCTGGGCCGCGCCGCCGCCGGCAGTCGGGGTCGCAGGGGCGCCCGCCCTCCCCGGCGGCCGCTTTCTGTAGGGGGCACTGCAGGGTTGTGGAATCTCAAGTGGAAAAGTTCCCGAAACTTTGACGGCCCTCCCCCTCGACAACTTTTTCCTGCCGAGCGGGCCAGCGCGCCAGGGGCTGGGCCTGGCCCCGGCCCCGCGCCCCGCTTTCCCGCGCTCAGACCTGGCCGGGGGCGGCCGGCGACCCCGCCACGTCGCCCAGGGCCCGGATCCGAGTATTCGTTCGGGCAGGGGCTGCTAGGGGCTGCGTTGGGCTCCAGCCGCCCGAGCCCGAGCGCGCGAGCAGGGGCCAGGCGGCCGCCCCTGGAGGGAGGCCCGTGTCCCGCTGGGCTCCCGAACACAGGCCACCCCACGGGCACCCCGAGACCAAGGCCCGAGCCGGGAGCGGCCTGGGCTGGGCGCGCTCGCCGGTGCAGGTTGGGGTCGCGGAGCCGGGCTGCCGTGCCTCCCCGGAGCCCGGGTCCCGGGGCCTGGGCAGGACCCGCTTCCCTTCCCCCGGGGAGCCGAGATCACTGCGGGGCTGCCGGGCAGGGCTCGGGTGTGCGGTCCTAACAAAGGAAAATCGTCCCGAAACCCGGGAGCGGGCCCTCATCCCTGCGTTTGTTCTGGCATTAAACAAACTTTACACACACGTGTGTCTTTTTCGAGCGTTTCCCGCGTGCAAAGCGCTGGGCTTGCAAAGAGGGGTAAAGCAAAAGGAGAAACACAAAGCCGGTGTCGGCGCTCACCAACGGCGCCCGGGTGGCGCGGAGACAGCGGCGCTGCTCAGACAGCCGCACCAGCGGGGGCCTCGGCCCAATTGCTGGCGACCCAGGAGATAGATAGATAGATAGATCTCTATACATCTATATGTATATTTCTTTTTCTAAAGGAGAATGTTTCCATGCGTCAGTTGTGTAACTAAAAATTAACGTTAAAAATATCTTTAGAGGAAATAACACAATGCATAAAATAAAAGAAAAAGAAAGGAGAGAGCCAGAGAACCGAGCTCGCGCGTTCATTTCGAGGAAGGGGCTGTGGCTTCCAGAGCCGGGGCGGTGGGAGAGGGCGATGCGCAGAGAAGGGGCGCTAGCTCGCCGACTTTTCCCGGCCGTGGACCATGCTCGGGCGAGACAAAACCTCGCAGCCTGTCTCGCCGCCGCGTGTAACCGCAGACAACGAGCAGCCGGTCTTTCCCGAGCTAGAGGCTGCGGCGGGATGAAGACGTCGCTCTAAAGGCAGGGACCCTGTGTTATCTCGTGGAGGGAATTTCGGGGAGCCCGGGTGTGGACCCCCAGGCTTAGCTCGGCACCCCGGGAAATATTTGCATGTTTACCGAATGAGGGTGAACCGTGTCCCCACACCACTTCAGATCCCCCCAGCGAGCTCTGACCGCAGACACACGGCTCAGCCCCACAACTCCCCCTTCGGAGGACAGATTTTGTAAATAACAGCTGAGCCGGTTTTCGGTGAGAACATCAGATTAGAAACGTGGTCGCACTGTGTTCTTTTCTCCAGAGCACTCATCACCTTGCAAAGCAGGGACTTGTTTACTTCTCCTGGCTCTCTCCTCCAGGCTAGAACGTGATCTTCCTCCTACGCAGGGACCGTGTTTTATTCATCTTTGTACCCACTGCCATTTCATCTAGCTTGGAATAGTCTCTGGATAAATGTTTTTGAAATATGTGCATAAATGAATTAGAGACCCGAGATTTAGTCCCCAAACTCTCTGACCTCCCTCAAGTGACTTTAAGCCTTTAGAGCCCTTACCTGTTCAAAAAGAAAAAGTGCGGGGTTTTAATAATCCTGTAACCTGTGCCCTGTCTACCTCTCCGGGGCTATTGTGAAGATCAAATGAGATAAGTGAAAACCTTTGTAAACTATCCAGTGGTGAGCAGATATTATATACGATGGTTATTCATTTATTCCCTTCGCTTGGAAAGCTTAACAAAGTAATTCCTGGGTTTGTGTTTCAGCAGATGGTGGTCGCCCTTCCTGGTCAGCCTTAAATATTTATTGCAGGACAATCTCGTTCTTACATTTAGGAAATCAATCAAGCTTCCATTTCTTTGAGAGAAATGAACAGTGCTTGCACACATAAATAATGGAAGAAAAATCCTCATATTCCCCAAACAGCTACTCCAAGCAACCCAAGAGCCCAAGAGCAAAAAAAAAATCATGAAGAATCCATGAGATTGGCATAGCAACCCAAAGGCAGTACCGTGCAGCTATAACCCGGCTGCGAACAGGCAAGAGATTATGTGTGGGAAATAGTGTTAAGTGAAAAGAAGGGAGCCCTGGAGAGGTCATGCACACTGGTGGCAATCTTGTCCATATGTATCCTGACCCATATTGGAAGAGATTGGGGTGGGGGGGATGTAAATCATTTTACTTGAATGTTTCTTGGCTGTTTTATTTTCCTGTCAAGTGGCTTAAGCCTGATTTTTTTTTTAAAGTATTCCCTCATGGCCAAGTATGTGTTTCCTTGGAAGTGAAATCTAGGTTGATGGTTTTATATTTTAAAAGCTTTCATTGTGACTCATTCTTGGCCTGGGATAGGATTCTGTAATACTCCCCAAGCTCAAAGAGCCTGGGTGTCCTGTTTCTTGGGCTTCATACCCACTTTCTAACATTTAGCCAATGGATCCAAGAAGTCACTTTTGGAGATAAGTGTTTCATTGTCTTCTTGTCATCTTAATCAGTGCAGAAGAGAACTATAAACATGGAATTTCTCTGCTGAAGCCAGATGATGGCAGGGGCAGAAGAAGGTTTTCAGGAGCTGACAGGTCAGTGGTTAGAGAAAATGGGTCAGCAGTGCGAGACTCGCCCTTTGGTGAAGAAGTTTAGATGAGGTAGGGCTCGTGAAGCCCTCATAATAAGTGCTCCAAAAATGGGCAACATGGTTTGTTCCAGCAGCCTTATTGCTGACACAGCTCAGGGGTCTGGACTCTCCCTGGAAGGCATCACAGCAGACTCCAATGAGGAGGGCGTGGTCCTGAGAACCGGGTACTCTCCAAGCACATTTTCAAGATTCTCATTCTGTGGCTTGGGAATCCAGATGTGTCTGCAACACACTCTCATGTGGAAGAGGGGTTTAAACAGTCTCAAATGGATACCTTTTCACTTTGGCCTTTCTAGCACCTACTGAAAGACAGATGGTCATTCTTTTATCAAGATGAGCCACAAAAGCCCCCAACCCTAATGAATGTCTCATTTGCACAGACCTGACATAACAGGCAGACTCTGGCCGGATTTAAGAAACAGAAGCTTTGTGTTCTCTCTCCCCAAATCGCTCCTCAAAATCTTGAATATTTCCAACCTCAGAAAACTCCCTAGCTCTGTCTTCAGCCACGATGCCTCTGATAAGCAGAGAGACTCCAGAGAAAGGCAGTAGTTTTGCTTGTCTAGACTCTTAGGTTTTTATACCAGACAATTCAATGCAGTGGGCATTTCTAAAACTCTAGCAGCGGCTGTGCCTAGCTCTTGCCAGGCACTGCTAAAAGGGATGAAACAGCAAAACTCTTGCCTTCAAGGAATTTGCAGTCTCCACCTCCTCTGCCCAAATGATGGTTCTCATCATGTGCATTTCTCCAACAGCCTCCTAATAGCCACTCTCTCTTTCCCTCCGTCCATCCTTTACCCAGAAGCCACGGTGACCTTTCCAAAGCACAAATATCATCATGTCACTGCCTGATCGAGGCCCTGAAACAGCTCCCTCTGGCCCACACCAGCGATGCTCAGCAGAAAACAGGTGCTCTCTAAGCCGGGCCATCACTAATAGTAACTAATGATGGTCTTTTCTTGGTTGGCAGAAAAAAATTAAGCTAATTGATGGAATAGTCTCAATTCTAAGTGTTTCTCCCCTCACTTTTTCTTAAGCCTTTCGTCCCTGCTACCACTTGGCTGTATTAGAATATAGTATAATACTATACCTGATTTATCCCAGAATTTTTTTCACATAGCAACATCTCCTGATGTTCTGCTCTCTCAACGTGGTGGACTGTCTACGGGGTTGGAGGCTTGGCATTCAAGGCCGTTTCCAAGAGGCCCCGCCCAAGTGGTGAGGTTTTCCTTTCCAGGCCTTGGCTCATGTGGTTTTCTTTGCCTAGACCGTGGGTCTTCCTCCTTCTATTCGGTGAACTTCCTTAGTGCCACCTATTGTCTGGTATAATAAATGTTTGTGGAATAGATGGATGGATGGATTGATAGACAGAAAGATGAGATGAAATATATTAAGTACCAGAGTATACCAGAGAGTCAAGACCCTAAATGGGTGGCATAGGTGGAGTATGGTGATCCTCCCTCCCTCCTCACTCACCATGCTTCAGCCACACTGGCCTTGTTACTATTCCTCAAACCACCTTAGCACTTGCCGTTCCCTCCTACGTAGCCTCTTCATGTGACTGGCTCCTTCTCTTGACGTGGGTCTCAGACCACCCCATATAAAGTAATCTCCTCATTTTTTCCATGCCACTGGGAAAGGACCATCCCCTCCCAGGGCCCTAGGCTCATCATACCATGTGCCCATGCTTGGTCAACTTCAAGACTCAAACAACATCTAACCTCCTGGCTTTTAGTCTTTGAGGCCAAGAAAGAGACCTCTTTGTTAATAGCTCATGCCAGCAAAGCATATCTTCTGCACTCTATTTTCTCTTTCAGGATGATGTTGACACGTGTGTACTCAAATAAATCAACCTTCCCATCTTAACCATCTTCCTTGGCAGGAACAATAAGTTGATGTGCCAAGCCAGGGCTGACCTGAATGACTCAACCCTTGAAAAATATAAAGGAAATCATTGTGTTTTCACGCTAACAGGTACCGAGACATGGCCAGTTCATCCGTTTCTGGTTTTTTCCCAGCACTGTAACCACTGACCTCCTTGTGGTATTCTGTGTGATGTGCAAGTACAGAGCTGGACTCTAGTCTTCTCCAAATGCTAGTCTTGTAACCAGCAGCCTCTTATTAGCCACGTGGACTTGTATGGGTCAGGACCCCTTTGGTTGCAAGTGCAGAACCCAAATCAAATTGGCTTAAGCTTAAAAGCGAATCTATTGGCCCAAATAACTAACAAAAAATCTAGGCATAGCGGGATCCAGAGGGTAAATGATATCAACAAGAGTCTCTATCTCTCAGCTCTTTCTTCCTCTGTGTTGGTTTCATGCTCAGGCTAGCTCTCCCCAGGAGGTGGCAAATTGATATCCGGAAACTCTGCCCTGGTATCTCACAACATAGCAACCCTAATAGAAAGTACATTTCTCTTTTCCAATGGTTTCAAAAAGTCCTAGAATTGACTCTCATTGGCCTGACTCTCTTTATCCCTGAACACTAAACCCTAAACTGTGACCAGAAAGTAGTCATCATCTAATTGGTCACGCCTGGGTCAACTTCTGAACTCAGGAAGCTGAGGGTGGCTGCATCAGAGCCACCCAAACCAAATGCACTGCAAGTTTGCCCTTTTGAAATCGGTATGTTGGACCCAAGAAAAGGGATGTTGGGTGCTCACATGCAACAGATTTCTGCCTTAGGCCAGTTTTCAATCCTTCCTCTGGGCCCTTTACACATTGCCATCTGCCTCTCCTTGAAGCTCACTCCTCTGGCTTCTGGAACTTTAGTCATGACTGTTCTCCTTTGTGATCACTCTGTGGCCCAGCCCGGAAATGTTGATTTGCCCCAATGTTTCATCCTTGCTTTTTTTGCCTTACCCTTCACCTACTTGTAATTACAGGCACCATCTACCTATAGGCTGTCTCCACAAACTCCACCCTCTGCCCCTACCTCTCGTTCCGGGTACTCCATGTGGATTTCCAACTTCCAACTGCACGGAGCCGCCTGGATGTCCTACACGTCCCACAATCAACACTGGCTTCCCATCTAGGTATTCTCCTCCGTCTCTGTTCCTGACCTTTATCAGTGGCACCACCAGTCATTCAGTCCCCCTAAATAGAGCCTTTGGCATCTCCCATCCTAGCTCCTTTTTGCGTGGGCCAAGATACCATCCACAACCAGAGCGTGAAAATTCTGCTTCCTAAATATCAGCAGTCCTTCCTCTCATACCTACTGCCACTCCACTGGTCTTGTCTCTCTTGCCTGGGAAATCTCAACAGTGGCCTGTCTAGCTGGCCCCATGTCTCCAATGCTGGTCCCTGGTGCAGGATGTCCTCTGAACCATTGCCTTTCTAAAAGATCAATCTGTTCATGTTCTTATCCTGATTAAATACCTGCTTTCTCATCCTACTACTGCCTATAGGAAAAAATTAACTCCTTAACTTTGCCTCTAAAAGTGTCCTTGACCTTTCAAGCCACATCCACCTCAAATCCTATGTCTTGTGGAACCTTCTCTGCACATTCCGTTCTTACCATTTCTGTCCCTTTTGATGTTTGATATCTTTTGCCTTGAATACTTACGTCCACTCCCATCCCCTTCTTCTAGAAGACTCTCAATCACCTTTCAAGATCAAGTTCAGGTGTTACCAGTGAGCCCTTCCCCATCCCCCCAGCCAACATAAATCACTTTTGCTTCTTGGAACACAAAGCGTGGCATTTCTTCTTGGCCTGCAGGATGTGCCATCCTGTCTTGTATGGATCTGTTCTCACGTCTGTCTCCTCCACTAGATGGGGAAGGTGGGGAGGGCAGGCCCACTCATCTCTAAGTTACCAGTGCCTGCCAGAGGAAGGGCTTGCTCATTGTGCATGACTGAATGAATGACATTTTGAGCATCCCTGATGAGGGATGGGGAGTCAGGTGGGTCCACCAGGGTCAGAGAGAGCTGGGGAGGCATAGTACAGCATATCACAGTAGGAAGATGGATCCTTGTTTTACAACCAAAGCCCAGGTTTAGGATGTGAGGCTTGTGAAGCTGGGTTGGGCCAAGCAGAGTCCAGGTAGATGTCTTTAGGGCCTGGTACCTGTAATCAGTAGTCATTCATGAGCCCAAATTTCTTGGGTAGTGTTTGGGATAATGAGAAGGTTGTATAAACCGATGACAGAGGAAGAAATCCAGCTAAATTTTGCATCTCCCATTGGTACTTCTCCTCGTCCCTTTGAAAGGCCAGCTCATCCTTAGCTGGCAGTCTAAATCAATTTGAGCCTGAAGGTTGGATTGTTGGTGATAAACACACATGTCTGGTACCCTCTTTCTCTTTTTCCTTCCAAAGCTCAGTAGCCAACCTAGTTAAATGTTTCCTTTGGCTCTATTAGATGGGACTTAACTATTCCACCCTGATGAGATTGACAGCCTGCTTCATGTCTTTTTGATAGAAATAAAGACTGATTGAGTTGGACTTGTGTCAAATTCTCTCTGGAAATATGACTGGACATGGGGTCTGGGTGAAGTTCATTCAATTCTCCCTGGGTGCTCCATTTCTCCCAAGGAGCCAAGAAAGCGGGATGGGTATTATGTGCAACTTCCAAAGGAGAGAGGGTTTGAGGTCCATAGGGACTGCAGAGTGATAAAACTTGGTGTAACTAGGAGTCACTCTTGCAGAAAGCCCAGTCTTAATGGGGTGAGGTGGAGGTCTAGAGAAGAGCCAAGCTCCCACAGACTCCTCTACATGAGTCCTGTCTCCTACTACGAAGGTTGTCAGGACTGTGATGTTTAGCACTGCCTTGGTGCCATGAGGACCATTTCCAGGAATCAGTATTAAGGTCTGACTTAATCAATGAAGGAACCAATTGCTTTACCAATACAGAGGTATTGAACAGCTGCCATGAGCCCAGTGTTGTGGAAGATGCTAGAGTTGTGTAAGACATTCTGCTCTCAAAGAACTCACAGTCTAGCTGGGGACACAAAACCAACAGACAGGAAACAATTAGGGAGCAATGGAGCTTGAAAAACTATGCCGAAGTGACTGTAAAGTCAGTAGCAGTTCAGAAAAGGGGGAGAGTGATATTTCAGCGAAAGCTTCCTTCTTGAAGGAGCTAGAGTAAGACCCGTGCTTTGAAGGATGGGAAAGGGCTTCTGAAAGGGGAGAGCATTCCAGAGAGGGAAAAGCAGCATGAGCAAAGCTGAAGAATCAAGACTCAGAATCAGGTGGGCAAGAGACAAGAGGATAGCCAGACTGAGCCCATGGGCACTGAGGAATTGTGGGAGGTGAGGATGGTGCATAAATTAGGGCAGAGCAAGATTTGGGGTCCCCCCGAAAGTCAGGAGTTTAAATCTGACATTCATTCAATTCAGAAACATTTATTGCATGCCTACTGTGTGCCGAGTACTGTGAATTGTGCTGGAGACTCAGAGATGAGCAAGACACAAGGAAAGTCAGACACATCAATAATTATAGTAAGTGATAGGATGGAGGTACACACCAGATGCCTGGAAGCCAAAGAGGGGCAGCCAACCTACCCTGGTAAAGATTTGGGTGGGCTTCTTAGAGGCAATCTCGTAGAGCACTAGAAATTGGCCAGGTTTCGAAGGGGCAGGAGCATGATCTGAGCATGTGTGAAGACGTTCCCTGCAATGCTGTTTATCAGAGTGAAAAAGAGGAAACAATCTGAATTTCCAACCAAGAGTGACCAGTTAAATCAATTATGGTCTGGGGATACGGAATCCCATTCAGTGGTCAGAAAGAATAAAGCAATTCAGTATATATGGATTTGAAAATTCTCCAAAATATAGTATCAAGAGAAAAAATGCAAGATCCAGGAGAAATATATATTGTATGCCATCTTTCATGTGAGGAAAAAAATATATAGATTTTGTTGGTAAATGACTGGATTATCTCCGGAGAGAGACACAAGAAACATGGACTAATGGTTGTTTCCAGGGAGAGGAACTAGAAGGAGATCAGAGGAAGCCTGTGACTCAGGTTTGGTTCGAAATGACTCCAAAAGGGTCCACTGCTTGAAGCTTGAATCTTAAGAGGTGCTGAGTCACCCGGAGGATGGGTGAGGAGCAGTATTCTGGGCAGAGGGGACAGCCCAAATGAGCCTGAGCTGTTTAGAGACCCTTGAGGAGGTTTGGGAGGAAGCTGGACTCAGGATACTGGTTGGTGGGCAGGCAGAGACTGGATCAAGAGAATGATGTGCCAGGCTAAGTCCACACTTTCGTCCAAAACCACTCACTCGCTCCATCAGTCAATAGTGACGTGGACCTTGTGTGATGGCTTTCGAACGTGTTAACCTGGTGTCTCGGTTGTCCTGTTCAGTGCGGTCAGGCTGCTATAACGAAATCTCACAGACTGGGTGGCTTATAAACAACAGAAATTTATTCGTGGTAAGGGCTCTCTTCCTGGTTTATAGCTGGCAGCTTCTCAAATGGAGGAAGAGGGGAGCGAGCTCTCTGGGGTCCCTTTTATAAGGGCGCTAAGCCCATTCATGAGGGCTCCACCCTCATGACCTAATCACCTCCCAAAGGCCCCACCTCCTAACACCATCACACTGGGGCTTAGGATTTCAACATAGGAATTTAGGGGGGCACAAACATTCAGACCATAACACTTGGCCAGGCTGAAGCACATTTCCTAGAATTCCCTTTCTTGTATGTTTCCAGTTAGGATGGGCCACCAGGAGATTCTTGCAGGATTCAGCAGGCACTGTTCCCAATCGGGGATAGAGCAACGAAGACACCAATGTGACGCCTGCCTTCCCACAGTTCACCTTCTAGGAGGAAGAATCAGAAAATAAACAATAAACAACGTGATCTCAGAGAGTGGGAAGCACCAGAAGAAAACTAAAAAGAGGGACCTGCTTTAAACCAGGGATATTTCAGAGAGTCCCCTCAGAACAAGCGACGTCAAGCAGCAGGGACAGCCAAACGAAGAGCACTCAGCCTGAAGTACTGTCCAGGTCAAAGGTCCGAGGAGGGGCGAGCCGGAGTCTTCGAGGAACAGGAAGGAGCCAGGCAGGCCAGCGGGTCACAGAGGAGGGGCGGGTGTGCAGGGCAAGGTCTGAGCCAAAGGCCACGTTGGCCTTGGAAGCTGAAGTCAGAGTTTGGATTTTATTCTAAGAGCGTGTGGAGTCCAGGCGTCTTTCAAAGTTGGCCAAGTAAAAGCCCACACACAGCTTTTCCTTTGAAAAGTGGGGATGAAACATGGTCTTGATGTGTGTGTGTGTCGGGGTGGGGAGAGAAATTTCCCGTCGGTCCTTGCCCCTGGTAGACTTGCAGACCTTTCCATCCTGCTGCTGTGCTAGGAGGGCCTGGCTCCCCGCTGGTCTCACCAGAATTCCATCTTTCCAAGGAAATCAGACTTCCTCCCGCTCCAGCGTTCTTTCCAGGGCCCCTGATAAAAGCATTATGTGAAGCTGAATAACTCGTGCGGTTTTCCGCTTCATTTCCCCGGGATGCCATCAGCAACAGCAAGCCCTTCTGTCTTTATTCGACAGAATTTCCTACCCAGTTCTGCCTGGAACAGAAGGAAAACAAAGGGGGAGAAACGGTGCTGGGAACGTGGCCTGGGAGTGGAGTGGTGGACTGGCCCTGTCAGGGCTTTTGGAGTCCAGCAGAGGGAGGACCTCTCAAAACGTGATAGATGGCAGCCATCCTCCCAATGGGTCATTGGTCAGCCCCACATACTCTGGCTCCTATTCCAAGCCTCCTGGCCTCAGCGTTTCTATTTAATTGATTTAGAAATAATGAATTTATTGGATAGATGCCTAGAGACCATGTAGGCCAGAGAAGGGAAGCCATTTGTCCAAGGTCACACAGCTGCCTGGTGCCTGGCTTTGGCCTTGAATCCAGTTCGAGTAGCCCTTTAGCGCGCTCTAGAGTCCCTCAGGGGAGAATTAGTACCTTCCCAAAGTCCCCTGTGAAGACCAGTATCTCCTGTGTTGTTCTCTGGGACAATTAGTGTCATTTCTCACCTCGGAGATGAACTCGCTTAGAGCAAGAGTTAACAAGCAGGAGGTGGAGCGGGAAGCGCAGGGAACCACTTACTTGCTGGTAGAGGACTCAGACCCTTTTACTAAGCCACACGCAAGCTTAGAACACATCCAGCTCTCCTTGGAACCACCTGGTGCATAGCATGTCTTCAAGGAATGTTGAGGGGATGAGTCAGCAGGTGGTTGATTGCCACGTAGGAGTGCTGGCTGTGCTCATTTCCCTCCCATCATTTAAAGACCTGAAGCTCCACCTTCAGGAAGCCTTCCTGGATTGATGAAAGAATGAATGGATTCTTTGGCCTTGACCAGCATGTCTGGACTCATTGGTCATTCAGTAAAGGTTCCAGAACTGAGTCTCATTGGCCTGACTTGGGTCACATGCTCCTCATCCCTGACCCAATCAATTGCTGTCCCCAGGGAAGTGAGGCTCCATCTGGCCCATCCTGGTTCACCTGCTCATGAGAAAGCCAGAGCCAGGCCAGGCCCCTGAACCACAGGGACTGAGGCTGGTGGGGGAATGCTGTCCTGAGGGAAATCAGGGTGTTGCTACCAGAAGAAGGAAAAGTAGACACTGGGCACAAAAAAAGAGCAGCGAGCCCCATAGACCGAAAACAAGGCTTTTCTTGTCTCCTTTTCCAAACCGCAAAGAGCTGTGGGACTGCGTATACCTGTTCATTTCTGTATTATGCTCACGCAGAGTGAGGGCTTTGTAAATATTTGTTGAGTGAATGACAGAATAAATGAATAGTAAATGAATGAATGGACCTCCTGAGAGCAAAAGGCAGTCCTCAGGGTGGGAATAAAGCAGGGGCCCCAAGGCGAGTTGCAGGGAAGGGCCCCAGGCCCCAGGCACAGCAGGGACTGGCCTGCGAGCCTGTTCCCGGAGCCCAGGCTGCTCGGAGTGTGGGGCCCCCAGAGGCTGCACTGCACCCCTGCCAAACACACGGGCTGCACATTGAGCAGAGGCTGCGTGAGCTGGCACATTGGTGGCAGGTCTGTGGGCTCAGGGTGCAGTTCAGTGTGAAATGAGGGGCTGCTTTTCTCAAATGTGTCAGCCTTGGCCAGTGGCCCTGTCCTGGAGGAAGTTGTGAGGCAACAGATGGATCCAGAGTGATAGAAGAGAGCCCCGGGGTGTGACAATTCCCTCGCGCCTTGAAAGCTGGCCCGTCGCCAGCCCAGAATGGAGACTTATTGATAGGCATTTCTCTTAAGTTGGGTGTGGGTTGCTGGGGGTCTATACAACAGCTAGGAGAGGTGACGGGGCAGCATCCTTTCCCAGAGACTGGCCTGGCCTGTGTGGGGCTATCTGGGCCCCTGACAACAACGCTGGGCATATGTTGACAGTGACTGAACCTATAATTCTTTTGTTTTCAGTGCAGGCAGCTCCAGCAGACAATCTTGAACGTTTGGAAAAGGTAGTGGGAAGGGGCCATGCATGTCTGAAGGCTAAATGCAGCTGCTTTTCATGCAAATCCCATGATTAAGTTTTCCATGTGCAGGAAGCGGCTTTTTCACAGCTCCTTGGTCTTTTAAAATGAGAGGCGCATGGAAGATGGCACAATTTGGTGGCCCCCCAGGGACTACTGGGAGAGAAACATCCCCAGGCTCTCAGCTTATGAAGAAAAAGCATCCGGTTTGTCAAGAAACTCTGCCTAACCATGCTTCTCCTTGAGAGGAGGGGTGCAGTAGCTACAAGTATGTTCCGCACCTGAAATGAATCATCTCACATAACCATCCACGAGCCTTAGGGGCCAGAGCTAGGCTCTCCTGAAGAAGTGTGTGACTGACCTGAGGTCACAGAGAGTCAGAGCCAAGATGGAACTCAGGTCTGGCTGGCTCTAGAACCCACGCCTAGCTCCTCAATCATGTTGTTAATTTGGAGGAAATCTACTAGTGTCACCCATGAGGATATCTTAGTTAAGCCCACTCACCTAGAGCATCTTGTAACCAAGTCCTCCAGGGACCAACCTAGCAGAGCCCCCAGGAACAGGAGTGCAACCCAATCCTCAACAGATATCGACAGAGCAGCTACTGTGTGCCAGGCAAGGAGCTGGCTGCTGGCGATGCCGTGGTCAGCAAGACTTACAAGGTCCCTGCCTCATGGCAGACAGTAGACTCACATGAAGGGTGGTCAGGGAAGGCCTCTAGGAGGAGGTGACATTGGAGGAGGGAAACTGTCCAGGAAGAGTGTCGCAGGGAGAGGGAACAGCAGGGCAAGACTCGGGAGAGGAGCGTAGCTGGTATGTTCACAGAACAGCAGGAGAGGAAAGGAGATGAGGAGCAGTGTGCAAGCCTGCGGGTGCAGGGCCCACGAGGCTGCCGGGGGGCCTCTGGATTCGGCTGAATGTAATCAGGCTATTGCCCACTCCTGGAATCGTTACACGGGGCCCCCTCAGCAGTTCCCTCTCTGGTTCTTAGCTGCTTAGCGCGCCTGGGGTCTGTGGTCCTGAGAGGAGCAGATCCCCCGGGCTGGAATCATTCATTCAGGCCTTCCAAGCTGCAGCCATGCAGAAGGTTCTGCGTCGGCCTTTCCTTTTAATGTTGGGTCTGGCGGGCTCCCACCAGCTGGGTGGCCTCCTTCCCACATCCCTGTGGTCGCCTGCCCTCACCACCACCTGGGATGGAAGGATTGTGAGGCCCTTCTCCCTCTAATTTCTACAGAACGTCTGCATGTGCCACAGGCTGGCCAGTGTGTTCTCTCTGCTCCAGGGAGAGTCACGATGAAGAACAGTTTCTTTCTTTCTGTTTTTTTTTTTTTTTTTTTTTTGTCTCTCAACCACCACAAGTCTCCAGTTGGCTTTCCTCTCTTTCCTCTGGTGGAAAAGGTTGCAGGAACGTTTTTGGCACTCTCGCTCACTTGTTTTTATTTTTAAAAACGCAAAAGGCCACCCATCAAAGAACGGAGGAGGAAAGAGAGAGTGAGGAAGGAGGGGAGGTGGTGGGAGCGGCCGTCAGGTGACGATCCTGGCCTTTGAACAAGTCACTTCCCCGCTTGATTCCTCCTTTGTCCACTCCTCTGATGGGCACATCAATCCTGGACCCACAAGAGAATCCTGAGGGACGGCGGGAGGGGACCATGGTACCAGCATGTGCTCGAGAGCAGGGAGGCAGGAGAGAAACCTCTCTGGACAGGGGCCCAATCTCGGCACCTCGGGGCTGAATAGTCCTCTGTTGGGGGCTGTCCTGTTCACTGGTGGGTGTTCAGCAGTCTCCCTGGTCCGCACTCATGACATGCCACTGGCAAACCCCGCCCCCTAGAACTTTGACAACCAAAATCTCTCCAGATACTGCCAGATGTACCGTGGGGGCAAAATGACCCCAGATAAGAACCCCTGCTTTTCACCTCCCAAGGCACTGGATGGTGTCCCCATGGCTGCTGACTGCCTGGATCTGGAGCCCCTCCGAGAGGCTCTTGGTGACTCCAGGGCTGGAGCACATTGACACTGTGGGGACCCAGGAGAGACTGTGGCACGAAGCTGACGTGAGGCGGCCCCTCACCTGGACCCTGTGTCGTCAGCAGGAAGCCCCGCTCTTGGCGTTTGGAGGGGCTGTCACCTCCGCCAAATGCTCAGAAAGCCAACTGGGACACAGAGAAGCCTTCTGAAGCCCCCTGGTCCTGCTGGTGTGTGTGCTGTAGGAGCCTTAGGAAAGATGCGGGGGGAGATGGGAGTCTGAATACTTCCAGCACATCTGGGCCCGTGGGGAGTGTGCAGCTCTGAGGAAGGTGGGGGGCGGGGAGGGTGCCTGGCAGAACTTTGAGAAAGCTCCCCAAACTGCAGTGGGGATGGCCTGAACTTTTCTTACACTTCCATTTTTAATCTTCTTTCTGGTCTTGGCTCTGGAAAAAGTGGAAAAACATATGCGGTGACCACACTGCTGATGCCTTGGTCAGAGAGGAGGAAAGATTTCACAGTTCCTGAGAGAAAACACTGGTTGACATGTGAGCTAATAAATCGCGCCCACATTGATGCATCTGCGGGTGTGGTTCTATATGGTATTTTTCCTTTCTCAAGAAGAGAATTTAAACTCTAGACTCTCTGACAAGGCTCCATTAAATAGGGCCTTTCTCCTGCCTGCTGACGGCTGCTTTCATAAGGGTATTTGTCAAACAGAACCTGAGCCCTCCAGCCCCTCCGTGGGCACACCAGGGCCAGTGCCTCAGCTCTGAAGACCCGGCCTGGGGGGAAGGCGAGCAGGGTCTTTCTGCATAAAGCTCATGAAATTAGACACAGGAAAGCTACCTTCCTGAGCAGGGGCCTGGCACCCCAGCGTCTAGCTGCCAGATAGGAGATGAGAAACGTGTGGAAGACAGGAGTCAACCGTCTCGCCAGTCTGGGCATGAGAGTCATTTTTCTATGCCTACCAAGTACCCAGCGCTCTCTTATTCCCTCTCTCAATCCCACCCGTAGTCACTAGGCTATAAAATGACTGCTGAATAAACTATCGATCAAACAGCAAATCGTTTTAACATCTATCATGTATATGCCACTGGATTAAGACCTAGAAAATGTATGGGACTTTAGGGAGGGGGAATGAGGTTCTCAGTTATGAAGGATGGCAAATACATGGCCTGCCAGCCCCCGGGCTTCCCTCCTGGGCCCCTAGCAGATATCGCCAACCAATCACCGCGCACGGAGCTTCAGAATTCTGTTGACAGAGAGTCCTGGGCTGCTCCTCCTTGGGAAGGTCTTTCAGTACGTAGCTCTGGGAGATAAGGGATCACCCACTTGACCAGCCAGATGTGTCACATCAGTCCTGGTCATCAGTGGAGTAACAGACATCATGTCACCCTATTCTGGGTATCTTGGGAGGATCAGAAACTCACCCCTCACAACGCAAAGAAGCTGAAGAGGCAAAGCCATGGGTGGTGATGGCCACACGAGGCCATGGCAAGAGGCCTATCTTTCTGCAGTGTTGCTGCTCACCTCCTCCCAGGCCACCCTGAAAGACTTCCTGGAGGAGGTGACATGCCAGTGGGTTAGCTATCTCACCTCTCCTGAGGCATTTGTCTTTGATCAAATGGCAATCCTGCAGCCCTGCTCCTCACCAGGGCCCACTGCTGTCCAGCCACAGTGGCATTGGACACATTCCTAGAACTAGCCAAAGCTTCCCCTCCTCAGGGCCTTTGCATTTGCTGTTCCCCGTGCCTGAAATGCTCTTGCCCTGGCTCATCTCAAGGATGGCTTCCTCCTTGCCTCCAGGTCCCAGCTTGAATGGCTCCTCCTCAGAGAAGTCCTCCGGCTGCACTCTCCTACCAGGTCTTCCCACGAGTCTCTCTCTCAGCCCCTTGTCTCATCCACGAGATGTGAGCCGGCCTGGTCTGCTTGCCACGGTGACCTGACACCAACTGTCAGGCACTCTGTAAGTACCCAATAAATATTTGTGCAAAGAATGAAGAAGGAATGCAGCCCAAATGGTTTCGTGGAAGGCAGTGGGGACAAGGAGGCTTTGCAAAGCCTCTCCACAGAGCAGCTGATGACACTGTGGATTTCCAGGAACCCTGGAACTCTGGTCGCTGCTCTGAAGCTGCCATAATTCTTCTGCTGCAGAAACCCGTGCAGCAGCCCACGTCCCCTGCAGTGGGCTCACCGTCCTCCGTGAAGGTGGCTTCTGCATGTCCTTCCCACCTGAATGGAGAGGGGCATCAGCCTTCCCCAGGTGAGCCTTGGAGGGAGGCCCTGGTGTGGCTGATCCATCAGCTTGTGGAAAACGATGGGGGGATCGAGGCGGGGAGCCTGGGACAATGTAAAGAACAGCCCCACATCCATCCTCGTCTGGCCGGGCCCGTGCTGACTTCCGCAGGTGACTTCCCTTCCGTCCCCACAACAACCCGGGGAGGTGGGCGCTGTTCTTATCTCTATTTTTACAGATGGGGAAACTGAGGCTCAGAGAGGCTCAGCCATCATTTTATAGAGGGGGAAAGGGGAGCTCAGAGAAGTAAAATCACTTGTTCAAGGCTGTACAGCTAGTAAACAGAGAAACAGAACTCAAACCCAAACGGCATGATCCTCTGAGGGCCTGATGCTCTTCATGCAGAGTCCCTCCAGCAGAGGGTCTCAGAGGGGGAGGCAGGTAAGAGCTGGCCAGAGTCAAGGTGTCCACCCCATGCATGGGCTCAGAGCTGAGCGGCTCCCCCTTGGTCAGGTGGACCACCCGAGAAGGTTTGCTGCTGCTCCTCGGGGGGACTTCTGGCCACTGCCATCCCAGGGCCTCTGGTCCCAAGCAGCAAGCAATGTCAGACACACACTAGGAGCCCAGCCCACAGAGGATGAGGCTCTGGGGGCCCTCACCTGCCATCTTGGGTGTTTTAGGCCATCCATTTCCTCCCAGAGTTACTGGCTGTCAGAGCCCCACACGACGGGAACAGCCCCCTCCGCAGCCCAGTCCACCCTCCCCTCTGCAGCCTCCCGGCCCGGGCCCTCAGCCAGACTCCAGTGTCTTCAATGTCCACAACTGCATCCCAACGAGGCTCAAATTCAAACTCCTTTGGGTCGTATTAGTCTCCCGTGGCTGCCGTAACAAAGTGCCACAAACTTGGCAGCTTAAAACAACGGGAATTTACTCTCTCCCAGTTCTGGAGGCCAGATGCCTGAAACCAAGGTGTAGGCGGGGCCACACTCCCGCTGGAGGCTCCAGAAGAGGGTCCCTCCTGGGCTCTTCCCGCTCCTAGTGGCCTCTAGTGCTCCTTGGCTTGCGGCTGCATCCTCCAATCTCTGCCTCCATCTTCATATGGCCCTCTTCCCTCTGTGTCTCTGTGTCCTCTCCTCCTCTTATAAGGATGTCAGTCATTGGATTTAGGGCCCACCCTAAATCTGGAATAATGTCTTCTCAAGATCTTTAACTAAGTATATCTGCAAAGACTCCATTTCCAAGTAAGGTCCCCGTGGTTCGAGGTAGATGTGACATTTGGGGAGGATACTATTCAATCCCCTACAGGGCCATTAGGGCAGTGGTGTGGGCAGACTTCCCCAGGGATCCAGGACTGCCCTCATATCCAGACACCCCAGAGGAGAAAGAAGATCAGTAGCCCAAGCTCCTGGGCCCCTCATCCTGGTGGGTGTCATGGCTCCGTCCTCCTCTGAATGGAGCTCCTCCCCCGTGGGGTCCGCATGCGCCCTGGTCTCCAGGAGGGTTTCCGGAAGGGCCGGCATTGCCTTCTTTTCTTTAGGGGCCAGATGGAGGTAAGGTCACCTTGGGTTCCATTATCATCATCGATTTTTACTTTGTTTTTTGTTGTGCGTGTGTGTGTGTTTAACTTGTTTTGTCCCTGAAAAGACACACCAGGACCAGGAAAGAGTCTTTAGGTCCTTGTCATGTTCACCACAGGCTGACGGAGGATCTACGATCAGTGGGGCCAGAGGCCCTCTGAGCAGATGTAGGTCTCTCTCCTTCTGGGACCTGGAGCTGGTCTCAGCGGTCCCTGAACCCAGCTTTTGCTGGGAAGTGGGCTACAGAATGGACCCTATGGGAGTCATAAACCCCAGGCTGGAATGAAGCATGGTTTACAATGCTAGGATTTGGATGGAATAATATACAGCCTGGGAGATAGGCCTCCTCTTAGTCCAGGCCTGGAATGCTTTCACAAAGCCCACAAATGGGATTCCTGCAGAGAGCTGAACCAGAACAGAGACGGAATGACGTGTGTGCCAGCCTGCCTGCCAGTGTTCAGCAAGCAGAGAGGATCAAGCCGGAGTTTGCCCTCACGGAGCCCCCCCATTCATGAGGGAGACCAACACGCAAACAGGCAGTCTGCACATGGTGTTGTGGGTGTGGAGGGAGTCGGGAAGGGCCAGGGAACCCAGGGGTGGAGAGGTCGAGAAGCAAGGCTTTGGACTACAGCAGCTTCTCTCCACCCCCCCACCCCAGGCCCCTCACTCTGCTCCTGGGTCCCTCCTGCACCTCCACACATTCTCTACACAGGAAGAGAGAGAGCTTTTAAAAATCAGGTGAGAGTGTTGTCATAGGTGGGGCTCTCTCAGATGATCCAACAGCAACTATTTTATTGGTGGTGACGAGGACAGAGTTTACATATCTCTATTCCTTCGACTCTATCTCAACCCTGCTTCTCCCACCCTCCTGCGCTTCTCCCCCTCTCCCTCAGCCAGCAAGAGCTGTTGCCAGGACACGAGCGAAGGTCTCTCACCACAGTGAGCGCAGGGCCTCTCTGAGCTCCCCCCGACCAGCGGCCCCCCCACTGGAGCACTTCTTCCCTTCTGGCCCTTCCCTGACTCTTTTGGGGAAGTTGATGAGCATCTCTGCCTACAAATTCTCTGTTCTTTGAAAGTCACACACAGCTCTTGAGACCAAAACAACCAACTTCTCCCAGGCTTAAAGCGTCCCTGACACCGACTGAGGGCCTTTGAGGAAAGAACTTCTCACCCAGGAGATGAACGCATCCCCTCCGTAGGGAATAGCACCTGGATTCCAGAATGCGTCAAGGAAATCCATGGGTACCACTTCCAGGTGGTTCGTGATGTACCTGGCACAGTGCCTGGCCCATGGTAGAGGCTCGACCAATATGTGAGTAAACCAGGTAACAGTAATGTTCCCCATGACGCTGTTACAAGTGGCTTTTACTGGGCACTGACAAGGAACCAGTCTCTGAAAGCACTTTACCCTTAACGGGAAGACACAGCCCTTCCCCTGCTGTGGTAAGACCAGGCCCATTCCGGCTATGTGCAGGGGAGAGAGATGAATGGACATCTGCCTAGCCCTCTGGAAGCTCACATCTACGTAGAAAGACAAGACACGGAAAACTTCGCTGCTGATAAGGGTTAAACAGCTGTTCGATACAACAATAGCAGAGATATTCCAGGCAGGACATGATTAATTGCCCCGTGAATTGTAGGGATGATAAATGTTTTAGGAACTCAGAGGAGGAAGCCATTTCTCCAGGTCAGGCGGAAAAGACAGACACCATCAGGTGACCATGCCCTTTCCAAGGGGGCTGTGGGTCTGTGGGGCTGTGGGGCTGTGGTCTGGGGGGTCATTGTCTGGGGGGGCCACGACGGTGGGAGTGGGGAGGAGAGTCTTTCTTTTTTTAAGGGGCAGGTCTGATATCCGGTTGCTCACTTGCTACAGTCTACCCGCGCCAGAGTCTTCACAAAACCAGTTTGTTCAAGGAAATGGGGAGCCAGTGGGAGCTTGACATTTATCCCCCTTCCAGCTGTTTAAATTTCTCCAGGACAAGCCATCCCTCTGAAATCTCCCCTCCAGAAGGTGGTATTGGAATTCAGTGTTTGCATTATTTGAAAAAAGGGTGAAGACAATGGCTTTGAGCCCCCAAAGCAGCTGGGGCATCTCTTCCTAGGCCAATGGGTCCCCAATAATATTACAAAAACACATCATTTTCATGGCAGTGATAAGACTGACAAGTGTTCGGATTTTGCCTGAAATTTCAAGAGGCTAGAGCTGAGAAGTTTCTTTGAAGCTCCCAGAGCTATGGATTGTGTTCAGTTTGGGTATCTATTAAGAAAACAGCCATTTCATCACAGCTAGTACCATAAATTGATTCGTGGATGCCCAAGGCTTTATCTCATTAAATCGTGTCACTATCTGTAAATGGCATTCAGGCTGTTTCTCCGGGAGCAAGGTTATCTGACTATTTAGAAGCTCCAATCAGAATGGTGAGATGCTGCTATCTGCAGACTTGGGTGAGACGACCAGCATTTCCAAAAATGCAAACCATCCAGAAAGGCCTGCTGCCCTTGCAGGGGCTGCGCTGGGTCAGAGGGCAGCTGTCTCCCAGCCCGATGGGCCCCACTCCAGGCTCTGGCTGGCCTAGCAGTGAGAAAGCAGATGGCTGCTGATGAATCACGGGCTGCCGGTAGGGGCTGGCTGGTGATGTCACAGCTGGGGAGGGGGATTTGGAGCCAGGAGAGGCCCAGAGACAAGTGTGCTGGGCACTGAATTAGCCACAATACCCCACCCTTCTCCCTCCCTCTCCTTCTTTTTTTCCCCTCAAACCTAACTGACTTGAACCCCTCATGAAAAAACGAATATCTCCAAAGACACATCTTCATCACTAATGTTGTCGTCAGAGCGCCTCTGCCCCAGCTGTGTTTTAAAAGGCTGCCACGTTGGAATCCTGATGGGAGCAGTTCCACAGAGGAGTTCGGAGGTGGTCTTCAGGGTCAGAATTGGGGTCAAGTCCTTACTATAGCACTCTACTTTGGGCAGCCCACTCAGCCTCTCTGCGTCTCAGCTGCCTCGCCAATAAAATGGGCTTGCGAGATGCATGAAATCAAATAACACATTCCAACTGTTAGAAAGTGCTGGGCGTGGAGCAAGGGCGTGGGGAGGCCCCAGCATTGCCATGGAGGGTCGTCACCATGAGACCAAGTCCCCTCCACCTTTCGTCCAAACCTTCCAAAGATTCAGGCCACTGTTTTCCTTCTCAGAACACTCTCCCAAGGGTAGGGAGAGGGGAGATGCTTGGGGAGGGAGCAACATGGTTTGCTCACTCAGAAGGATGAGGAGGGGGAGATGGGAAGGGTCAAGCATGTCTGTGGGGCTTTCCTGGTCCAGCCAGGGCCTTGGCGTGGTCCCTGAAGCACGGGAAAGCTTGGCCAAGTCAAGGAGGGAAGAAGACTTTCCAGGCTGGAACAGTAACAAAGCCCCAGAGGTAGCAACAGCCCCCGTGTTTGCGGGGCAGCCTGGAGCAGCGGCAGGAGGCAGGGGGAGGGAGAGGAAGGGGCGGGGGGAGTTGCTGTTCTTTTAAATTAAAAATAAGTTCCATATGTTGATGGTCCCCAAGGAAGGCAGCTCAGCACTGAAGGCCCTGGCAGTCATTTGAAGACAGGCTCTCTGGGGAATAGGTCTTATAGGAGAGCATGTCACCAATATTTCATCAGTTGTTTGAGCTGTTGGAGAAAAACAATATTCCATGAGCCCCCCTGGCACACAATGCCGCCAGGACACGAAGCTGGAAGGAAATAAGAGGAGGAGAGGCTTCCAGAGACCCTAGACAGGATGCTCCCCAGCGACAAGGCTGGGGAGAGAGAAGTTCCCAGAAGCAGGAACAATAGCGGCCACTCAGCAGCCCCAGAGGTCCTTCCCCGCTGGCCACCAGTGAGGAGACTGTGCCTTGCCCAGCACAGAAACTTCCAGGGGCTGCTGCCCATTCCCCTCATCCTGCCAGGGAGAGTGCAGACCCCTAGCCTGGCGTCTGAAGCTCCTCCACAGGGCGGCAGGAAATGTGGCGGGAAGAGCATGGCTCTGGAGCCCGCAGGCCCAGCAGGATGCCAGCTCCACCGTACACGCCGGGCAGCACTGCCCCTCTCTGTGTGCCTGTTTCTTCTTCTGCCACGCAGGGGTCATGGTGGAGAACACTTCCATTTAGCCTGTGTCATGAGGACTGAACGGTACAACAAGTCACGTATGCCAGGCACTCAATAAATGTCTCATTCATTCCCTTGCAGGGTAGGCACCGTATCCCCCTTTAATTAGTCAGGAAACAGGATCCTAGAGGGGAAGGGGCTTGACCAAGGCCACATAGCCGGAAAGCTGTGAAGCCAAGCTTGGAATCCAGGTCCAGATCCTCTTACCCATCTCATTTTTTTGTTTCTTCCTAAATTGCCTTTCTCTTCCTCCACACCTGTGCCACACCCGGGGCCACCTCGCTCCTTCATGGTCCCAGCCTACTCCAATGTGACTCTCACCCAGTGCCATCTTGGTTCCACCTGGATCTGGGCCCCTCTCCTTGGCTCTTCCAGTGGTCTTGCCACCGTCTGCCTTGCACCCAGGCCAGCTGGGACCGTGTCCAGCTTCCTCTCAAAAAAGTGAGCCCCTGCAGGTAGTTGGCATGCAACCCATGTGTGGTAAGTGGCATTGGGAATCACATTAGTCTCGCGATCTTGGGTGGCACCGCCATGCAGCTGTCCATGTGTATCCCATAGACTCTCTTAGAAAATCAGCTTCAGCAGATGTGATGGTCCTTCTGAAGGAACTCAATTCTCAGTATGAGACAGGGCGATCAAGGCAAGGAACCTGCACAGGCCACTCTTGTCCTGTCCTTAGAGCTCCCTGGATTCTATGCAGAGAGAGAAAAGAAAGAGGAGCAGAGAAGATGTAAGGAGGAGAAGAAAGAGGGAGACAAGAAGGAGAGGAGGAGAAAGAAGGTAAGGAGAGAAGAAAACAAGGCAAAGACACAGAAGGAGGGAGTGAGAATAACACAGTCGAAGGAAGAGTGAGATGATTGAGAGAGATGGAACAACCTTCCACAGTTTGAGCTCCACCATCTTGCGAGTTCACCCATAAACCCCACATCTAATCCCAAACTCAGGCCATCTCTGAGCTGGGCGCTTGGGAGGCCACAGGCTGGCTCCAGAGGAAGGTATTGCTGAGGTTCTCTGTCAAGTGCCACCCCAGTAAAGGGAAGCGGGCGTGGCAGGAAGGCCCAAGCAGGACCAGGGGCATTTATTTCCAGCATGGCCTTCAGATCAGAAATATCCAATACTCAAAGCTTTTGAAGCTTTTGCCGCTGAGAGCGTGCCACTACGTTCTCTGTCCTCAGTTGTAACAAACTGGTCCTTAAAAGGTTTTGCAAGTGCTACGCATAGCTCCTCCAGTCCCGCGAGCTCACCTCAGGGAGTCCAGGGCTGCTGGGCACCTCCTGCAATGGGGACACTGGATATCCTGGGTGAGGGGCGTTCCTTGGGGGCTACCTGGGCCGGCCCTCCACCACACTCCCTCTGCCCCCTGCCTCCTCCCATCTGGGCAGGACTAGGGTGAGGCAGGCCAGGCATGAAATGTAAGGTGCAGGGTCGGCCCTGACGGGGCGGGCTGTGAGCCCGTGTACACGGACAAATGCTGCGGGATTAAGGTGGTTCTAACGGCTGTGAAGGAGCATCGAGCAGCGCCTCCCACCATCTGATCTGTTTCTTGTTATGTCTCTCTCTGACTGTCGGTCTGACTGTCTGTCTGTCCTCTGTCCCCGGGTCGGGGCTGGCCCGGGGCCACGTGTGCTCAGCCAGCCCCGGGCTCCGAGCAGGGCGGCAGCCTGCCCTCTGCTCTCTCGGGGCTGGCCGGGGGGGAGCGTCCGCTGTCTCCGAGGCTGTCACTCTCCCAGCCACTCCAAGAAATGGCATTTTTCAACATAACAATGAGCACAGGAGTGGGTGTGGGCGACTCGGCGGGGGCGGCCGAGAGCGGGAGGCCAGCGGGGACTCGGCGCGGAGAGCTAGCGCCCCCGCGGCCGCCCCGCCGCCCGGTGACTCACCGGCAAGCGGCGTGAGTCAGCGCTGCGGGGCCGCGCGGACGCCCTTGGCACAGCGATGAGGCCGCATTGAAATGCACATTGATAATGGGCAGGGAGCACGCGAGGACGCCACACACGCACTCACCCTCGCACACATGCATAGCACCCCCCAGTGTGCACACTCACACCCACCTGTACACACACACACCCATGCGCTTACACAACACTGTCATGGGCTACACACACATACATGCACACACTATGCCCAGCCCCTTCCTTCCCTCCCTCCCCTCCTCCTTCTCACCTTCCTGCCTTCTCTTCTTTCCCTCTTCTCCCCTCCCTCCCTCCCTCCTTTCCTTCCTGTTGAGAACTCTGGCTTGGGAACCAGGGACATCATACTCCCCCCACCACATACCAGCCATATGTGACCACAGGCAAGTCACTCCTCAGCTCTGTCCCTCACGTCCTCATCTACAAGACATGGAGACTATTAATGCCACATCCTAGGATCCAAGTCCCTGTGCAGAGCTGGAAGGAGACCTGGCATGTCATCGGTGCTCTGGGCTGGTTTGGGCTCCTGCGCTAGGATCATTCATTGATCGGCGCATCCGACAAGCAAGACTGGGCACCCAGTCTGTGCGGTGCAATCCTTGTCTCCACAGGAGCTGGGGTCTGGAGAAGAGATGGCAGGTAAACAGCTTGTACCCACACTTACACATACTCGTAATTACACTCAAGGCAGCACATGAGTTACAGAGCTGAGACCTAGTGGGGTGGGGCCGAGGCCCAGCAGGTTTGGTTTTTTCAGAAGAAAACCACTGCCCTAATTTGGAGGGAGCACTGAAGACAGGGAGACGACTCCCAGATCAGCGCAGCTCAGTCCTGGTTAGTCCTGCAAACAGTGTGGGGAGAGGGGCGAGCAGGGACCCTAGAGCCAGGCAAGTGGCCTCTGGCAAGAGGAACCCAAAGATGACCAGGGCTGGGTGGGAAGAATACACTCTTCCTGTACGCTCTGGGAATCTCTGGGTGGACGTTCAGGATGTCTTTTTGTGTCAACAGTGCTCTTTTCGTTGACAAGGGCAGAAACTCAGTTCAGTGACTCAAGGAAGAATGTAGGACTTCATTGTCTCATCAAAGTGCCTATCTGGAATGGTAGAGTGGATTTCAGGCATGGTGAGATCCGGGGACATGAAAGCTGCCATCAGTATCTTGCTCCACTCTGAGCCCTGGTTTCCTTCATGTTGGTTTCATTCCTAGGCAGGCTCTCCCCACACGGTCTCTCGTGGTAGGTCCTGGCTTACGGCCTCCCAGATTGGCCATCCCGTGGGAAAGCTTTGCTTCCTTACATCCCACCCAGAGCCCTGTAATTGCATCTCCTTGATGCACCAGCCGTGTGCCATCTCTAAGTGAGCCATGGTAGCCAGAGGTTGGAATGCTCTGATTAACCAGCCCTGGGTTATGGGCCCCACACAGAACTCATGGTTTGAAAGTTGGGGAAGGGTAGCCCCCCAAAAGGGAAGCCAAGGCACCATTACTAGAAGCACGGGGAATAGATGCTGGGCCATCAGGAGCAACAATGTCCATCTTCTCCAGCAGCAGGACAAGGAGGCCTGTTCTCCGAGGGACCGTAGAGGGGCAGGGAGAGGTGGTTGGGGGCTGGGAGATGGGCTGGATTCGTGAGTGGGGGCACTGGGGAGACAAGGACAGGCTACATCCCGAATTAGAGACTGATCTTCAAGGTGGATGAGGGGTTGGGGTTTGTGCTGGGTTGATGGAATTCCCTGGGGTAGGGTACTAGATCCCATAAGGGCCGGACATTAGTTTCCTAGGGCTGCCGTAAATTACCACAAACTGGGAGGTTTTAAACAACAGAAATGTATTCTTTCACAGTTCAGGAGACCAGAAGTCCAAAGTCAAGGTGGTGTTAGCAGCCACCTTCCCTCTGAAGGCTGTGGGGATCTGACCTAGGCCCCTCTCCCAGCTTCTGGTGGCTGCTGGCGGCCCTTGGAGACCCTTGGCTTGCAGACCCCTCACTCCCACCCTGACTCCATCGATCTTCACGTGGCCTTCTCCCCTGTCTCTCTGTGTCTCCTCCTCTTCTGTCTCTATAAAGACACCTGTCCTTAGATTTAGGGTTCTCCCTAATTCAGGACGATCTCATCTCCAGGTCCTTACCTTAATTACATCTGCAAAAACCCTTATGCCAAACAAGTCCCTGTTTTGAGGATCTGTGTGTATGTTTCTTTTTGGGGGACACAATTCAACCTACCTCAAGGAGTCTTGATTTATTTATTTTTTATTGAGGTTATGATAGTTTACAACATTGTGAAATTTCAGTTGTACATTATTATTTGTCAGTCATCTTATAGGTGCACCCCTTAACCTTTCGTACCCACCCCCCTCCCCCTTCCCCCTGGTAACCACTAATCTGTTCTCTTTGTCCATGTGTTTGTTTATCTTCCACGTATGAGTGGAGTCATACAGTGTTTGTTTTTCTCTATCTGGTTTATTTTGCTTAACATAATACCCTCAAGGTCCATCCATGTTGTTGTGAATGGGACTATTTTGTCATTTTTTATAGCTGAGTAGTATTCCATTGTATATATATACCACATCTTCTTTATCCAATCATTAGTTGATGGGCACTTGAGTTGCTTCCTCATCTTGGCTATTGTGAATAATGCTGCAATGAACATAGGGGTACATAAGTCTCTTTGAATTGTTGATTTCAAGTTGTTTGGATAGATACCCAGTAGTGGGATGGCTGGGTCATATGGTATTTCTATTTTTGATTTTTTGAAAAATCTCTGTACTGTTTTCCATAGTGGCTGCACCAGTTTGCATTCCCACCAGCACTGTATGAGGTTTCCTTTTTCTCCACAACCTCACCAACATTTGCTATTTTTTGTCTTGGTTATTTTAGCCATTCTAACGGCTGTGTGGTGATATCTTAGTGTAGTTTTGATTTGCATTTCCCTGATGATCAGTGAGAATGAGCATCTTTTCATATGCCTATTGGCCATCCATATATCTTCTTTGGAGAGATGTCTGTTCATATCCCCTGCCCATTTTTTGATCAAGTTATTTGACTTTTTGTTGTTGAGTTGTGTGAGTTCTTTATATACTTTGGAGATTAACCCTTTGTTGGATATATGATTTGCAAATATTTTTTCCCAGTTAGTGGATTGTCTTTCTGTTTCAATCCTGTTTTTCCTTGCCTTGTAGAAGCTCTTTAGTCTGATGAAGTCCCATTTGTTTATTCTTTCTATTGTTTCCCTTGTCTGAGAAGACATGGTGTCCAAAAAGATCCTTTAAAGACCAAGTCAAAGAGAGTACTGCCTATATTTTCTTCTAGAAGTCTTATGGTTTCAGGTCTTACCTTCAAGTCTTGATCCATTTTGGGTTTATTTTTGTGTAAAGTGTAAGATAATGGTCTACTTTCACTTTTTTGCATGTAGCTGTCCAGTTTTCCCAGGACCGTTTATTGAAGAGACTTTCCTTTCTGCATTGTATATTCTCAGCTCCTTTGTCAAAGATTGGCTGTCTGTAGGTGTGTGGTTTTATTTCTGGGCTTTCAATTCTGTTCTATTGATCTGTGTGCCTGTGTTTGTACCAGTACCATGCTGTTTTGATTACTATAGCTTTGTAGTATATTTTGAAGTCAGGGATTGTGATGCCTCCAGCTTTGTTCTTTTTTCTCAGGATTGCCTTAGCAATTTGGGGTCTTTTGTTGCCCTGTATGAATTTTAGGATTCTTTGTTCTATTTCCATGAAGAATGTCATTGGGATTCTGATTGGGATTGCACTGAATCTGTAGATTGCTTTAGGTAGTATGGACGTTTTAACTGTGTTTATTCTTCCAATCCATGTGCATGGAATCTCTTTCCATTTCATTATGTCATCATCCATTTCTTTCAGGAAAGTCTTGTAGTTTTCATTGTATAGGTCTTTCATTTCCTTGGTTAAATTTATTCCAAGATATTTTATCCTTTTTGTTGTGATTGTGAATGGGATTGTGTTCTTGAGTTCTCTTTCTGTTCGTTATTAGAGTATAGAAATGTAATTGATTTATGTAAGTTGATTTTGTACCCTGCAACTTTGTTGTAATTGTTGATTATTTCTAGTAGCTTTCCAATGAGCTATTTAGGCTTTTCTATATATAAAATCATGTCATCTGCAAACAGCGAGAGTTTCACTTCTTCATTGCCTATTTGGATTACTTTTATTTCTTTTTCTTGCCTAATTGCTCTGGCCAAAATCTCCAGTACTATGATGAATAAGAGTGGTGATAGTGGGCATCCTTGTCTTGTTCCTTTTCTCAGAGGGATGGCTTTCAGTTTTTCCCCATTGAGTATGATGTTGGCTGTGGGTTTGTCATATACTGCCTTTTTTATGTTGAGGTACTTTCCTTCTATACCCATTTTATTTTTATCCTGAATTTTTATCACAGTTTTTGAGTCAGAGTTTTTATCATGAATGGATGTTGGATCTTGTCGAATGCTTTCTCTGCATATATGGAGATGATCATGTGGTTTTTGTTCCTCATTTTGTTAATGTAGTGGATCACGTTGATTGACTTGCGGGTGTTGAACCATCCCTGTGACCCTGGTATCCCACTTGATCATGGTGTATGATCTTTTTAATGTATTGCTGTATTCGGTTTGCCAATATTTTGTTGAGGATTTTTGCATCTATGTTCATCAGCGATATTGGCCTGTAATTTTCCTTCTTTGTGTTGTCCTTATCTGGCTTTGGTATCAGGGTGATGTTGGCCTCGTAGAATGTGTTAGGAAGTGTTCCATCTTCCTCAATTTAAGAGGCCTGTATTTTTGAGGAAGAATTTACAAACTTCTACGTTAGTAAGAGACTAGAGTTCCGTGATGAAGTCAGATGAATGCGTTTGCTTATTTACTGATCTATCCCAATGTCATTAAGCGTCAAGCAAGTGCACACATGAGCTGGTGCTCAGGGATGGATTCAGCAGTGAATGCGACAACATCCTGCCCGACTGGCACTTACCCTCTAGCTGGGGACGCAACATGTGACAGGTAGTGACTGTGGCAGAACTAATTCCATGCACATGTGCACGGCCCCCAACAAGGTCAGCAAAGTTCCTGGAGGAGGTGACGTGGCCTGGGTCAGCTGTGGAGAGAGCGAGGGAGGAAGGGGTGAAGGCTGATGCGTGGATTTGAACTCTGGTGACCAGGAGGGGGGATGGTGGTGACGTTCCCTGAGAATGGGGGCGGTGAGCAGGTTTGAGGGAGATGATGAGTCCCTCGGTGGGTGGAATGGAGTCCTCTGATGGGGGCCCCAG
This sequence comes from Equus quagga, assembly GCF_021613505.1. Taxonomy (NCBI): domain Eukaryota; kingdom Metazoa; phylum Chordata; class Mammalia; order Perissodactyla; family Equidae; genus Equus; species Equus quagga. Next base: position 106,981,369 of record NC_060278.1, on the reverse strand, counting down.
ATTCGGACCGTGTGATGGGAGGGCTTCTGAGGAGGTGGAGTGAGAGCCATGGGTGGGGCTGGTGTCCAGGGGTGTGATTTCCATGGTGGCTGTAAGCACTGTGCTTAGTTAGTCCCAGCCCACGGCGGGAGCCCCCAGAGTTTTGGAAAGTGTTTACCACGACAACTCTGAGCCAACAGAAAGAAACGCTACAATGAAGTCAGACCCTCACAGAGCCCCAGTCTTCATTTTCTTGGGCCCAACCTGGCGGGTCCAGTCCGCAGTCCAGGACCACCTCCTGACACGAGAAGGCATGACGAAGGCTTCCTGCAGGGCTCTTGGAAGAGCTGGTTCTCTGCCCCAAGAGCTACCCATCTGGCCTCCCTGGGACCAGGGAGGGAGGTGGGAAGGGGACCCCAACAAGGAGGACAGGTTCTCACAGGGAGGTCTCAGAGTCCCAGATCCACCCCTGTGAGGGAGCTTGTCACAGCCGGCTCATTGTTGGGATTGTCGTTGCCCATAGATACTAAGGGATTTCGAGGGATTGTCTCTGGGACCACCCAGAGTGGGCCAGGTTTAGATGTTAGATTTACTGAATAGAACAATGCACACATGCTCTCACACATACACACTCTCACACACACATTCACTAGACACAATTCCTACTCACAGAAGAAAGATGTGAGAGGAGAGAGGAGTGGGAGGGAAAGGGAAAAGGGAAGGAAAAAACATGAAAAGGAGGGGAGGGAGGGGAGGGAGGGGTAGGAGGGGAGAGGAGGGAGGGAAGGTGAAGGGAGTCGAGGTGGGGAGGGGAGAAGTTGACAAACCTTCCAGATCACAAAGAACCCACCCCTCTGGGCGCCATGTCTGCTGTTCTCGGGCTCCCACATGCTCGTCTTTACCCCCTGACCCATCTCAGCCTTCTCGACCCACTGACGGGGAGAAGGCTGCCTTCAGGAGTCCTGGAGGGAGGCAGCTCTTGGGCATGTGTCCATCCATCCCCAGGAAAATGGAGCATCCACACGGCCCAGGGCATTCCCGTCTCCCTCTCGAGGTTCTGAGTTCCCAGAACCCATCCACCACCACCACCTCCACGGCAAGACCAAAGGAGCAGACTTCCCACCAGGGCCTGCCATGGGCTGTGACAGCGACCAGTAGTGCCAGTCGGTACCGTGCCCTGAGTTCCTCCTTCATGTTGGGCGTGGGACATGGAAAGGCCTGTACCTAGCTGGTGCTCAAGAAATAGGAGCTGAATGAAGGAGCTACCTTCTGAGGTAGATACCAAGTTCATAAAAGAGGCACCTGAGGGGAGAGAGAGATCCTCACCCAAGGTCACACAGATTGTGCTCGAGCCAAGATGCAGATCCAGTTCCGGTAACTCTGAAGCTAGTTGTATGACATTCCTGTTGCTACTGTAACAAATAACCACCAGTTTAGTGGCTTAAAACAACACAAATCTGTTATCTTAGAGTCCTGGAGGTCGGAAATCCAACATGGGTCTCACTGGGCTGAAGTCAGGGTGTTACTGGAACTCCATTCCTTCTGGAGGCTCCAGGGTACAGTTCGTTTCCTCACCTTCTGCAGGTTCTAGCAGCCTCCCACACTCCTTGGTTCACGGCCCACTTTCTCTATCTTCAAAGCCACCCATGTGCATCTCTGACCCAGCTTCTGTTGTCACATTTGTCTGGCTCCAGCCCGGAAATGTTCTGATTTTAAGGACCTGTGTGATTAGATTGGACCTAATCTGATAATCTCAAGGTCCATAATTTAATCACTTTTGCAAAGTCCCTTCTCATAGGTTCCAGGGAGTAGGACGTGGGCACCTTTGGGGAGGCAGGATTCTGCCCACCACACCAGTGCTCTGAACTGCTCCCCAACCAGCCAGGGCCTCCAGGAAGTCCCAGCAGAGTCCAGCTCTACTCCAGGCCTCTTTGCCTAAAGATCCAGGTGGAGTGGCACGAGTGGGTCCAACGGTGCCACTGAAATCCTTCCAGCAAGGCCCTGGGGGCAGGCGGGCAAGGTTGAAGATGCATGTGCAGGGATGAAGCTGGCAAAGAGGCGAGCAAGTGTGTTCTGTGCATGAGGCAGAGGGCCTCTGGGGACGAGGGGGCTCAGTGAGGTTGGAGGGTAGGATGCGGGGTGGGGGTTAGCTGCGAGGGTGGTGCTGGTGAGGTCAGTAGAGGCGGGACCACGAAAGGCCCTGCGGAGTTCTCAGCAGGGAAAGGCGTGTTCCATGTCGCATTCCAGAAACTTCGCTAAGGTGTGCTTGGCAAGCTGAGACTGGCAGCTAAGGTTCCTGTGGGAGGCTTTGGGGTCGTCGAGAGGAGATGTGGCTACACGGAGGGATAGTGGTGGAGGTGGAGGTAGATGGATGCGTTTGAGAGCCAGGTGGGAGAATTGACAGGGCTTGGTGATTATCTGAGTGAGGGGGTGGCCTGGGAGAGGGAGGGCGAGGACACAGGCTGGGGCTGCCCAAACACAACTTGGTTTTGGGATAGAGTGAAGGCCTCTCCCTTTTATAAGAGTCAATGAGGTGCAGCTCTGCTTGCCTTGGTCCTCTAGAGAGGCCAAACCAGCCCCTCAGCTCCGAGAACTGGGTCTGGGGACGTAACTCCCCTTCCTCGGGTCACCCTTCCTGGCACTCTCCAGGCTGCACTGCACAGGAGGAGTGTTACAGGATACACTCCATAACTATGTTCTTAAAACTCACTTGAATAGTGCTGTGCTGTGTGCAAAAGTTCTCTGGTCTTGGCTCCAAGTGTCGCTCAGTGACTCAGTCATGTCCAGAATGGAAGCTCCCATTCCATTCCCAGGAAGGAGTGAAAAAGATCAGGAAAAGGCAAAAATAGATAGATATTTTATCCCCAAAACTGACCCTAACTCAACCTGAACCCTAAACTAACATTAACCTTGATACCAAGCCCAACTGGAAACCTAACTCTACCTCCAACCACAATTCAATTAACCAACCCAACTCAACCTCAACCCCAAATCTAACCCCAGCCCTAAACCAAACCCAATCCAACTTTAACCCCAGCCTAACCCAACCAACCCAACTCAATCTTAACTCCAGCTCTTGCCTCAACCCAATCCAGCCTCACCCAACTCAACTTACTCCCAACTCTAAGCCCAGTTTTAAACCCAACCCAACGCAACTTTAACCCTGTCTCAACACAACTCAGTTCTAATCTAAACTCTACTCCTAACCCTAAACCTACCTGCATTCCAACCCCAACGTCAGCTCAAACTCAGCCCAACTCTAACACCAAGAAGTTTTCCAATGGTGACTTCTCAGAAAGGCCTTCTAGGGACTAGAAAGCAGATCCCTGTGCTTCGAGGGAAAACAGGTAAGCACCCCTTGGCCCATGGTCCCGATGGGTGAAACAACGTGGTAGTGAGCCCCAGGAGTTCCCTCAGGGCCAAGAGCTAGGTTCTGGCCCCTGGGACCAACCCCGGAGCCACAGCCAGATCTGCTTGGGCAGGGCTGGGATGCGGGAGACAGTGGGGCCTCGGCGTGCCTGTGTTTCACCTGGATGGCCTGTGGGACTCGTCTCTGCATTTACTGTCTTGTAGAGACTTCCCTGGCCAGGGCAGTGTAAAGAGCACGTCGCCATGCTGGCCGGGAAGCTGGAAAGGGAGACGCAGAGGAGGAGCTCTGGGAAAGAGGGAGCTAGGAGTGAGAGCAGACGTGAGAGCCTTTCCAGAAGGAAAAAAAATGGTGCTGTCACCAAGATGCCATTATCCTGCTCCATCCAATCTGTTTAATCCTCTGAATGTGGAGCTGCGGGGAGAGAAAAGCACCCAAAAAACAGACACCCTAACCCAGCATAGCGGGTTCCAGATGCAGGCAGCAGCCGAGCTGCCTCCCAGGCCTGCAGCTCTTATCTCATCTCCGTTGCCTAGCGTGCACTGGTACCTGCCCGCCTGGCCAGCCCTCTGGAGGCCACCTCCAGGTCCACCTGGGGAACGCTGGCATGGCTGGGCAGGGAGCCGCTGACCCACTCAGGGGCAGGATTTCTCCACGGGGGATTGGGGGAGCCTGAGGCTTCTGGCCTGGGCTCCAGGATTTGAGGCCTTCACGTTTGTTTGTGGGCAACACCCCTGACATATGTCGTTGTCCTCAAGAGAAGGGAAGTGTGCACCGGGCCATGTGGTTTCCACTGCCGTCCAGAGCACTTTGGAGCACAGCTGTCCTTGTGTCCCCTACAAATGTCTCAGCTTTAATATGGAGCCTGAAGGATGTTGGGGGCTCTGCCTGCCCGTGGCCGGCTGGAATAGGCCCTGTGCTGTGGCTTGGCCTGGCACCGGGGAGCCTGGCAGAGGTCAGGCCTGAGAACCCCACCTTTGCCACCAAGTCAGGAGCACACCTGGTCTCTCCAGAGCCTGGCCTAGGAAGCTAGGCTCCCCGCCCCAACCTCATCCCTAGCGGTAGCGTGGGCATGAGCAGGATTAGGGCAGAGGCTCCTTTGGAGGGGCCCGCTGGTCAGCGGCTGGGGGGCCCAAGTCTTGGTCTCTGCCCTCAGGGAAGAGTTGGCACCTCTGTGCCTTCATTTCCCCAGCTGAAAAGCATCAACTCTGGCCCTAGACCCTGCTTGAGAAAATGCTAATCCTACTCCCATTCCTATCCCGGCTCTTCATTCCAGCCGGGAGACCATGTGCAAGTCCCTGGGCCTCTCCATGTCTCAGTTTGCCCATCTGCACAATGGAGATAGCAAAAGTACCTATTCATATAGCTGTAGCCAACGTTGAATAAGTCAATACACAAAAAGTCCATAAAATAAAGGGCTTACCACACACCTATTAGCGCCCAAAGAATTGCTGATTATTATTGTTATCATCATCATTGTTGTTGTTACTCATCCTTTCCGGCTCAGTAAAAATTTGGCCGTCTCCCACCACCTTGTCTAAAATACGCAGGCTTTGCTATTATCTCTGCTCACATTCTTTTCTTCTCCTTCATGGCACGTTGCACATTTGTAATTATACGTTTACGTGCATGGTTCTTTTACTTCGTGTGTTTCCTCCACCAGACTGAGAGCCTGGGAGGAGGCTGGGTTTTGCTCCCCACTGCACATCAGGGGTCTAGCGCAGCCCCAGCGAGTGGTGGGAGTCAACAAATATTGAAGGAAAGAGTCATTGGATGATTGAACAGCAGATCCAGGTTAGTGAGTGAGGGGGCAGGATGCAAAGACAGCTCTGTCTCGCTGCCCAGTGACGGCCCCCCATCACCTGCTGGGTGTCTGCCCCTCGGAGGGAGACCCAGGCAGGGAGCAGTGAGCACCTGTTACCCAGCCAGCCCCTGGCTGAGGGTGAGGGAGCCGGAGCACCTGGGAGCTGCAGGAAGGCCCCTGGCTGAGAGGCAGAGAGTGTCAGAGCCTCTGGCCAGAGCTGACCACAGACGCTCCTGCCTGGCGTTCAGTACAGGGCAGGGCTCTGGGCGCAGAAGAAGGCTGTTCCGCCTAGTCCTGCCTCCTGTCTGCCCTCCAAGGGGCAACGGGGCAGTGTGAGCCCGTCTGGCAGCGAGGGGTCAGGTCCAGGCATTTCCAAAGCTGTTTCTTCCCCTGAGGTCTGCTGATCTCCAGGTGCACCCCAGTCCTTGCCCCAGACCTTTTGGGGCATCTCTCCCTGGTTTCCTCTGCTTCCCCTTCTCCCCCAGTGTTATCTGGAGGCTGGGCAGGTGGGCCCCGCGTTGCTCTGCCTGTTAGCCCCAGCCCTCCCCGGGCCTGAACCTGGGCAAGTGTGTCTGTGGTCCAGAGTAGACGCCCCAAGCAGGGCCCGTGGGGAAAGAATTGCTCAGTCAACACCCCAGCAACCAAGAGCAGGGGGAAACAATGCCTCAGCTTTGGAACACTGCACATTGTCTCAAGTTACATAGTCAACGTGGCGAAGCTGGCGATGGGTTTTGAAATATCGTTAGTGAGCTGAGCCCACAACTTTTCTTCTCCCAAGGCCTTGTGAGCCAGCTGAGTGGCTGGAGACCCCCTATGACAGGCTTCGTTTTCACATATCCCGAGAGCCAGGACTGGTTTCTTTGCTGATTTGTTCAAGGCACAATTTTCTAAAACAGAGCAGTTGTAGTTTAAGTGAAAAAGAAAAAAGAAAGGGCTCCTCACGTCCCCAACACAGAGTAAACAAACTTGCCGTTCATTGAGAAGTCCTAACAGAAATGGGGTATGCTAAATATCCGGAAAACCTATAAATCATGCGCTCAGGCATGAAAGACAGTAAGCAGACGACTGGAGATATTTGTGCGGTTATTTCGGGAGACTGTATGTAAAGCTCGGGCACTTGGCCGGAGCCCAAAGGGGGACTTGGATGGGGACTATGCTTTGTCCTAAGCCCTGCATCTCCCATGGGTGGGAATTATCCCCCAAAGCTCTATGCTTCAACCCTAAGTTGGAGTGAAGAATCGAGGCCTTGAGCAAAACAATGGCCTCGTACAACAGGGTTTGCTGTAAGGAGTCTGGAAGCCCCAGGAACTAAAAATCTAACTCTAGGAGAGGGGCTTCCCCTCATGGACCTGCTCTTTCAACAGCTGAGCAGCTTGTGTTACCAAGACAGAAGCGTCAAGATGCTGACATGCTACAGAGCTGGGCACCGCTTGGACAGACCTCCCCGGCCCAAAAGGGGACTTCCCAAGCAAGTGCAGAAGCGATCAGAAGCCCATTGCACAGGGCATTGTGCTTAACGGTTATAAAGGTGTTGGTGGCTGCTTATATGTGTCCAGTCGGTCACAAATGTCAGCTGCTCTCATCTCTGTGATGTGCATGAAATCATTGTAGACACAAGCTGGCCTGCAATTTGGGGACTGCTCACACAGCTGGAGAGGTCTCAGCAAACTCGAAACTAAGCTCGCCTTCACCAGGTCCCGCCCACCGAGAGGGAGGGGCAGGCAGCAACCACAGCACCCACTCTGTGCTTTCAGCTGTTATGCATTAGGCCCAGTACTCAATCGGTGATCAGTAAATAGCTATTAAATGAAGGAAGGTAAAAATGCTGAGTCTCTTGTCCCTCCCTCTCTTCCTATAAAATTCTTCTTGTCCTTTGGGGCCCTCCTCAAAGGACACCGTTCCATGGAGTTTTGTGCTTCCCCCACACGCACCCTGTGTGACCATAGAACACCGCTTCCACTCTGCCTCCACCTCCACCTCCCGAGGCAGGGCCAGACACACCCAGGTGTTGACTGGCTCAGCGAGGAAAGAGGAGGTGCCGTGTGGTCTACTTGGATGCTCCATTCAAACCTCACCAGTCCCACTCAGCAGGGGGTCTTGTGGAGCTGACGCAGGGAAAGGGGACCTGGGGGAGCAGGGAAGGAAGAGCACGTCCTCATTTCGTAGAGGGGGAAGCAGTACGTCAAAAGTGATGGGTAAATGCGAGTCAAATCCACAATGAGATGCCATGTTACACCCTCTAGGACGGCTAGAATCAAAAAGACAGACAATAACATGTGTTGGCAAGGATGCAGAGACATTGAGAGCCCCATGTGTTGCATCTGGGAATGTAAAATGGTGCAGCTGCTTGGGAAAACAGAAAGCAGTTCCAGCGGACAAAGCCCCAGGTTGCTGTCTACCACCCTGGTGGCTTTGAGGGTGTCCCTTGCCCTCACGTGCCTCAGTCTCCTCACCTCCCTGGGGAGGCGAGCCTGCCCACTTCTGACCTGCACCCCAGGTGGAGGGCAACCAAAGGCCGCAGGGCCCGGGGCACACCGCCCAGAAGCGCAGGCCACATCTTTGCTGCTCATGGGGTGCCGTGGGGCACCCAGGGATGTGCAAGTGGTGGGGGGGCGGTGAGTGGCAGTGGGACCCCACCTGGTGGAGGCGCAAGCACGTGGGGGCGGTGTGCACGGCATGGCCAGGAGCCCAGCGAGTGTCAATCAAGGAGTCCTCGCTGGTGTCCAACGAACCCAAACCGCCTCCGGCTCCTGTGCCCCAGAACCGTGCGGCCTTGGCGTCCCACCGCCCCGCCTCATCAGGGCATTTGTAGAAGAACAGATTCCCGATGTCTCGGGACCGCGGGCTGCTGGCGGCCGTGCAGCCAGGTTTGCCCCAGCCTGAAGTGGGCCCAGGGGCACAGCATCTAATTTGGGCATCCTGATGTTGGTGGCGGGCCGCCTAATTGGCGTGAGGTGGCGGCGGTGGCCATGGCGCCAGGGACAGGTCTCCCAGGCTCCCACACACCCGAAGCCCGGGCCTTATTTAATTTTGTCCACTTCAATTAAGATCACCCCTCGCCCTCTGCAGGGCCACGGCTCAGACAAACACGGGCAGAGTTCCTTCCAGGACGCCTTTTTCCCTTTTCTTTCCTGACTGCATATTTCAGCCTCTCCTCTTGAGAACATTAGGGTCTCTGCTCCAGGAAGCTCCCACCTCCCTTTCCTTTGTCCCTCTCTTCATTTTTCCTTTCTCCTTTCTTCTAGGAAGTGACTGGCGACTAAATTATCCTCGAGGGCAGGAAGGGGGAAGAAAGCGCTGACCGTCGTTAGGAAGCCAGCGCCATCCAAATGTGCATTGTGTTGAAGCAACAGAAGAAGAGTGCAAAACCCTTTCCACGGCCTCCTCCCACCAGCCCCTTCCTTAGAAGGAAAAAGAGGTTTCTGTCCACTCAGGTTCCCACAGTGATAGAATGTAAGTTTTCAAAACAACACAAACATTTACCTTGGCAGATGGCCCCGTGCAAGAAATAGGCATCATCCGCACCACAGAATGAGTTAAAAAGACGAGACGCCCTCCCCACGGAAGCGGAGAATGCGGCGTCTCTGCAGGTGTGTTCATGGGACGACGGCGTCAACACGGCCTGGGCCCCCGGGGCCTCCTGCTGTGGGTGCAGCCTCAGCCCCAGGCTGCCCCCCCCCCTGTCTGCAAGGCACCCTCGTTGTCCACTGTCTGGGGCACAGGGGCTGCACAGGTGTCCTCTGCCCTGCGGGGATGCACGGGCAGGGGCCGAAAAATGTTAGTTGACTGGCTAAGTCATCCAGTTCCTAGAGGAGGGAGAGAGAGAGGGGAAAGAGGGCAAGGAGGACTCCTGGAAGCTGGGTGAATGGACAACAGGAGCAGGAGCGATGAAGGGAGAAAGGGAGGGAGCTTCCTCTCCAGCCGCCTGGATGCTTCAAGCAGAGACGTGAGAAATCTAGGTGAAAAGAGCGACAACTCTGGAGGTCAATGTGGGTCGGAATCCCCGCCTGCTGTTTCTAACCGTGAGAGCTTGTGGGCATCTCCTGACCTTTCGGGGCCTCAGTTTCCACATCTGTAAAACAAGAGCCACCCGCAGTGCCTGGTGTGTGGGGCTGCACACAGGTGGGAGGGAGCCGCTGCGCTTAAGCTGTTCGTAGCTCAGCGGCAGCCAGGGCAGCACGGGGCTGGGTTAACACACAAGCAGGCCAGGGGACATCCAGAGCGGTAGGCTGGGGACAGCCGATCAGAGCCCTCCCAGGTGGGCACGGCAGACAGGTGGCTCCAGGTGGACCCAAGGGAGGACCCGAGGTTTGAGAATGTCAGCAGGAGGCCTGTGCCAGGCTCCAGAAGCATGTTCTCCTCCACATCCTGGGAGAGCACCCCAGGCGCCCCCCTGCCCAAGCCTGCTGCTCAGGGGTGAGACCAGTCTGGGCCAGAATGTGGCCCCTGGGCCTGTGGCCTTTAGAGGTGAGGAAAGTGAGGCCCAGAGAACTTTAAGTCACCTGCCTAGTTCAAGTTCATCATCTCCACGCTGATGGGAGATGGCCGAGAGACACTGGTGAGGCCCCGCCTTCCTTCCTGGCACCCCCACCCGGAGGTCCACCAGTAGGAGCACCCACGGGTGGTCTCTGTGGCCCATGCGTGTCCCCCGACGGCTCCCAGGCAGGAGGGGGTGCTAGCTTGCAGCCATCCTTGCAAGGGGCCCATCTGTCTGGGCTGCAGGAGGAAGGAAGTTTCCATGAAGGTGCTCTGAGCTCCAAAGCCCGGGGCCCTCCGAGGCCTGGCCTGAGCGTCAGCTTTGATTAGTGCCACTTGTCCTGTTTGTCCGGCTCTTTCTGCCTAATTGAATTCTGGGTCCCTGCACAGCCCTGCTCACTCATCCAGAGGCAACAGGAAAATTTTAGGAAAATACTCCTTTAAGAGAAATGGAAAAGCCGGGGCCTGGACCCCATTCTTGTAGCCTCTGAGACCTCCCTTCCAGCCCATCCTTGCCCTGGGTCCTGGGTGGGGGTTCTGGAAGCTTCTCTGAGATATCACACACACGAGCAGTCCCTACTCTCAGTGCCCTCATGTCTAAAAGGGGATGGTGCCTAGAGTGAGCTACCATTGAGCAGGTCCTGAGGGCCCGGGCCCAGCGGGGGAATGAGAAAGCCCCCGCCTCCATGGAGCTTGTCATCTCACACAGAGAGAAGGACAAGAAACAGGTACACAGAGAAACAAACAGAATTGCTGTTCATGATTAAAGCAATAAAAAATGAAGTCAAGAAGGACTGGGAGGGGCAGCGTGGGTTCCACGTGGTCTGGGAAGGCCTCTCTGGGGAGAGAACAGTTCAGCTGTGACTTGGAGGCTGAGAAGAACACAGATGTGGGAAGAGGGTTCCAGGCAGCAGAGCAGCGTGTGCGAAGGTCCTGAGGCAGGACAGGCGTGGCCTGTTTGGGAGCAGCAGGTGGCCAGTGGGCTGGAGCCCACTCAAGGAAGAAGGTGATAGAAGAGGTGGGAGGGGAAGGCAGGGCTGGACCATGCAGGGCCTTGTGACACCTTCCTGATGTCTTAAGACAGTGAGTTTTCACCATGCTCTGGGAGTCCAGATCAGGAGGGTGAGGGCCTTACCATCCGCCTGGGAAGTCGTGTGAAGTGTACAAACCCTGCCTCCCCCTCAGTGCCAAGGACGGGCCCTGGTGGCTGAGGCTGGAGCCAGACCCAATGCCCAGGGGAAGCCACAAGCCCCTTTGGGGGCTCACCTTGAAGCTTTCCATCCCTTATAGCTTCCCCTGACTTAGATCCATTGACCCCCAAGTCCCTGTGTATGTGATCGTAATAATAACAATTTCAATAATAAATAATAGTAATAGCTCACATTTATCGAGCGCTTAGGTGCACCAGGCACTGAACTGCATACACTACACAAATCAACTCATTCGGTCTACACCGTGACCGCCTGAGAGAGGTCCTCTAACAAGCTCTGTTTACAGATGAGAAAACCGAGGCACAGGGACGTCAAGCAACTTGCCCAAGGTCACACAGCTGGAAAGTGGCAGAGCCAGGATTCGACCCCCAGCAGTGCTGCTCTCAAGCCCAAGCTCTTAACTGCTCCTCTGGGCCACCTGCTGTCAGTGACAGTGACTATAAAGCAACAAAAGTCGCTGAGCGTGTCCCGCCTGCCGGGCCCAGCGCTCACTCTCCACAGCGGCCTTTTGTGAGATTTCTCATTCCTGTCCCCCTAAGGGGCACTTTGGGACGAGTTTTCCTAGTCGCCCCTCCTGTGAAGTGTCACTGCCGTCGATACGCCGGCACGTCTCCTTCCGTGTCTGTGCCTCCTCCGCGACGGGAGTAAAGTCCCACCTCCCCGCGGGGAGCAGACCCTGCCCCGGGAGACGCAGCCCCTCGCCTCCTCCTGGGCGACCTCAGTGCTCGCAGGATGCCTCTGCGGGCGCAGGCGCAGGACGTCGCCCTTTCTGAGGAGCCTGGGCCTGGAAGAGGCTCCAGACCTGGTCCCAGGTCACTTGGGGCAGCCAGGGTCCGACCTGGCTGGCCGTCCTGAGGACGATGCTAAAGTCAGCTCCACAGCCTTGGCCAGACCACAACCAGACGCCAGGACCATTTGACCTGGGCCGGAAGCTCCCAGAAATCCCGCGCCAACCATGTGCCCCTCACCAGGGGGAGGCCGCCTCAGCGGCCTCTGCTGCAGAGAGGTCACAGTTGGAAAGAGCCCTGACTCCCAGAGGCTTTGGGGTGCTGGGCACGGCCCCAGCCCAGGAGCTGTCCCCTGGGCTTTCTGGATCCCTGGGGTTCCACGGCCCAGTCACTTCTGGGCACAGCAGAGCCCCCGTGGTGGCCCGGTGGCCCTGGCCTGGCTCATGTTGACAGCGCCCAGCCCCCCCCAGTCTTGGGGAGGAAGTCCAGCCAGCCGCGGGAAGTGGGGCCCACAGCGCCGATCGACCCCTGGGCCAGGCCCTGACCTTCCTTCTGCCCGCAGGCCAGGCCTCCGTGGACTTGGACAGCTGGCCTGGTGGCCTGGCCTTGTCTGAGGAAGTGCCCGAGGCGGCAGGAACGATGGGGCATTGTGCACCCCTCGGGCAGGAAGCCGGCCACGCAGAGCCAGCTGACAGTGACCCAGCCACCCCGGGCCAACACAGGCGACCCAAACGCCAGGGGCAGCATGGCTTCCTTCAGCGGCTGTTAGGCGGGTTTTAAGATTCCCACTCGTCACGGCAGTAAAGTGAGGATCAGAGAGGGTATGAGCTTTGCTGAGGGTCTCAGAGCTGGTTTATGAGGAAGTCAGGACTTGAACCCAGGACAGACTGGTGTCGTTGTCTCCGCCTCCCCTTTCCATGGTCCACGGAGTGGGGGAGGGCTTTCTGGGGCCCCAGGGACTGCCTCCCCTGGTCACACATCACGTTGGGGAGCCCACTTCTCCTCAGGGCTATAAAAGCACACACGTTAGGGCTGTCCCACTCTCTTAATGACTCCCCTCGGCTCTCGTCTAAGCCCCCAGGGCTGCACGCAGGCCTCCCTCCCTCCTTGTCCCCCTCCAGCCACGAACCAGGGCAGCCAGACCGCAGTTCCGTTCTGGGGGCCCATCTCTGACTCTTACTGCCATTTTCCCGGATTTATTTTGTACTTTGTGGTCCCCTGTGTCCTCTATGTGACTGGGACTGCACTGTCTCACGTCTAGGGCTCGGGGCAACACAACCCTGAACCTGACCCAGTTGTGATTCGAACAGACACCAAGTCCTGAGAATCCCATGCCATGGTGAACTGTGGGCCTCAGGGCCATTCCCCTGCCAGCCAGGACAGCACTCACCCAGGCCATCGCCCTGCGTAAGCATACTGCGCCTCTCTGTACCTCAGGCTCTCCATTTGTTAAATGAGATTGGCACAAGCCTACCCCTAGGACTGCATGTACAGCTGTTCAGGCTGTGCACTGCACAACCCCAGGCACTGTGCCTGGCAGTGGAGCCTGGTGGGGATGAGGATGCCCTGAGTTAATGTAAGCAGAGTATTTGCAACAATGCCAGGCATGGTGGAATGCTAAACCTGTATTCGTGAGGATTGTTGTTATTACTATCGTACCGTTATGAATCATTGTTACGTTTAAGTGCTGTGCTCAGCACTTTCCATGAATGATCTCAATTCATCCTTCTGACAAGCCATGAAGTGCTCCTGTTGTCATCTCTCTCAAAAAACTGGAGGCCAGAGAAGTTAAGCAACTTGCTCGAAGTCACACAGTGAGTGAGCAGAGGAGCCAGGATTTGAACGCAGAACCACCTGACTCTACACTCCAGGGCTTTAAGACAGGACATTGAGCTGACCCTCGATGCTGCCCCAGCCCCGGGTCTGGGGGGTGCACGCTGTGTGACCATGGGAGGGGAGGAAAAGGCAGCTCCTCCATCCCCTCTCGACTCCTGACTTTGGCCCCCAGGAGCCACTGCGTGTTTCTCCAAGTGTGGAGGCAGACCCTGTGCATCGAGATGTCCAGGAAGTGAGACCAAAATGCAGACTCCTGGGCCTCGCCCCCACCCACTGACCCTGCTCCTCCGAGTGGCTGATGCCTTCCCCAGGTAGGGGTTGAGCAAATAAAACACAGGACACCCCGTTAAATCTGAATTTCAGATGAAGCACAAATAACTCTTTAGCATAAGCACGGCCCGAATATTTCGTGGGACACAGATTATCTGTGGTTTATCTGAAATTCGGATTTAACAGGGTGTCTTGCATGTATCCTGGCAACCCTTGCCCCCGGTGACACAAGTGCAGGGGGAACAAGACCTCTTCCGATGACCCATACCCTTTAGGCCCCCGAATTGGGCAGGTCCGTACTGAGTGCACAGCTGGGTGCCAGCCCTGGTCCAGGCTCCTGGCTCCAGCCAGTAACAGGCAAGGCCCCTGCTCTCAGGAAACGCACATGCCAGCCGCACCATCCAGGGTTGCCACCAGCTTGCACAGATGGGGAGACCGAGGCTCAGAGAGAGCATGCTTGGGGGGGTCCCTCTGAGAGAGGCTGGCAGAGCAGGCCCAGAGGCCGGCCAGCCCCCCGGTGGAGCTCACATCCAGGGGGCCTTCCCGGTAGGTAGTCAGGGGCCGTCTGGCTCAGACTCGGACACTGGCAGCTCCAGAGCAGGAAACAGCCCACCCAGCCCCGGGGACGGTCTCCCGCCCGCAGCGCCAGATGGCCTTGCCGGGCAGGGGCTGGGCAGGCAGGGGAGCCAGGAGCTGATGCCGGAGCCAGCCCAGACGCCTCCGCAGGGCACAGAGCAGCCGCTGCGTTCCTTCCAGCCACGGAGACTGGCCCTGTTTCCAGGAAGGAGAGAACACACACAACACCCAGCGGCCTTCTGGCTGTTTCACTTCAAAGAAACCGCAGGTTTAGAAAGAATCCCGCTAAGCGTCTCCCCCCGAGTCTTATCTCACGTTGAGTGTAATTGCTCCTGAAACCTGCCTCATCCTTGCCCAGGCGCCAAGGGCTCAGTGGTTCCGCTGCGACCTGGGGGTGGGGGTGGGGTTATGGGGGCACCAAGGTCTTCTTATGGGCAATGCTAGAACTCAGATGCCGGCCCTCCCCTCCCCCCCCATCCAGCGCCCACCCCACACACCCCAAACACCCTCCCTTCGGGAGTTTTGGGCATTGACTCTTCAGGCGCTTTGGGAGTTTTAGCCGTTGACACTCTTCCGCAGGTTCTGAGAACCAGACGGCTCTGGATTAGAATGCTCTTGACTGACTATACGACCTTGGGCAAGTCACTTAACCTTTCTGAACCTTTACAAAATCTGTAAAATAGAGCTTAACGTTGTTTCCTTCCAGGATGGCTGTAGGGTCACGTGACACACGGGGCCTCCCCATCGCTGGTGCCCTGTGAGTCACAGATGCTCTTCTGATTGGTGCTCATTTCCTCTCAGTGCAGCTTCACCGTCCATTTCCCTGTGAGAAGCTTAGTGAGGATGGCACCTTTATTCTGGCCCCTGCGGGATCCTGGCTCCCAGCATCGGGAGCAGCACCAGGCTTATGGTGGGTTTTCAGTAAATCAATGAAGGAGAAAATGGATGCCCTGGGGTCTGGGAGGAGCTGGAGTTTGGCTTCAAAGAGCTGAATGGCCCCCTTGAAGGAGAGTGGGTTTGAGGCAGGATGAGGGTCCACATAGGTCTGCAACGTGCTTTCAAAGATGTTTTCAAAGTGAGATTGTCATCCTCATTTCCAGATAAGGAAACTGAGGCTGAGAGAGGAGAAACAAATTCCCCAGGCTGCTAAGAAAATGTAAATGCAAATGTGGTAGCCAGTCACCAGGGTGGTCCCCAAAGGTTGTCGCCTCTCACTATTTATTCATGTCCTTACATAATCTCCTCCGACGTTGCATAGGGCTGACCTGTGCAAACGAGGCGTTTGTGGAGGTGGCGGTGCGTAGCTTCTGAGGTGAGGTCATGAAGGATGTTCTCGGTCGCCTCACCGGCTTAGCTTGCTCCCTCGGCGGGGAAGCCAGCAGCCGTGTCCGAGCAGCGCTCCAGAGAGGCCCATACGGAGGAACCAGAGCCTGCTGCCAACAAACGGCACCACGTGAAGAAGCACCTTGAGGGCAGACCCCGCAGCCCCCGTCAGACGGGCGGGTGGACGATGCGGCCCCGCCGCTTGCCTTGACTGCCCCCTCACGAGAGCTCCCAAGCCAGAACCACCCGGCTGAGCTGCTTCTCAGTTCACGACTCCTGGAAATTGCTGAGATGATGACCGTTTATCATTTTAGTCTCTAAGTTTGGGGGTATTTGTTATGCAGCAATAGACAACTCATACAGCAAGCCACGAATTGGGAGAAAATGTTTGCCAGAACATATCTGATAACACATATATCCAGAATTGTGAAGAACTGTCACAATGCAGTAACCAAAAAACAAACAACTCAAGAAAATGGGCAAAAGATTTTAACCGGCATTTCACAAAAGATATATGAACAACCAATAAACACGTGAAAAGATGCTTGACATCAATAGTCGTTCGAGAAACCCAAATTAACATCACATTGAGATGCATCTATGCACCTATTAGAGTAGAAAACATTTTAAAATAGGACAATACCACGTGACGCGAGGACACAGAGCAAGCAGAACTCTCCTTTACTGCAGGTGGGAAGGCAGAATGATGCAGACACTTTGGAAGACGGTATGGCAGCTTCTTATAAAGTTAAACGTATATTTATCATGTGACCCGGCAACCCCACTTGTGGGTAATTACCCAAGAGAAATGAGAACTCTCGTTCACAAAAAGATCTGCACGTGAATGTTTCCAGCAGCTTTATTTGTAATTGCCAAATCTGGAAACAACCCAAACGTCCCTCTACAAATCATGGTATATCCGTACAATGGATACTATTCATCAGCAAAAACGGATGGAGTGTGGATGCAGGCACAGTGTGGATGAATATCGGACGCCTTATGCTAATCGAAAGAAGCCAGGCTCCACGGCTGTGCATGATTCCACGGAGACGATATGCTGGACAGAAAGCAGACCCGTGGTCTCTGGGGGCTGGGGTTGGGGGAGAGTGTGACTACACAAAGAGGCAGGAGGGGACTTCCTGGGGTACAAAGCTGTTCTATACCTTGACGGTGGCCGTGGCTACCAGAGTGGACGTGTCTCTCAAAATTCACGGAACTGCACCCCTGAGAAGTGTAAACGTTCCTCTAAGCAAATTCCACCCCAATAAACTGGATCCTAAAAGAGATCTTCCCGGCAGGAAGCAAGGAAAGGCCCTCTGGAGTCTGACTCTCGCTTCCAGAAGTCCTGGGAGAAAAGACTGGTAACCTTACCCACATCATGAAAACTCCTGTGTGACGAAACAAAACAACCCCGAGAGCCAAAACCACACGCCTGTAAGCAAGCTGAAATAGACAAATTGGTAAGACGTTTGAAATGCCCGTTGTAGACAACGACCTGAAATCCCTGAAATATAAAGTCATTTCAACAAATAAGAAAAAAGTGATAAAAATTGGTAAAGGATGTGAATGGATAATTCACCAAAAAGGAACTATAAATGGGTCTTAAATACATGAAAAAGATGCGTAGTCTCACTCATAATATGCAGGATACAGATTAAAACTACATTGAGTTGCTCATTTTTACCCTTCAGATGGATGAAAAACCAACAGTTTGATAACACACTGTGTAGATTAAACTGTGGAAAGATCAGTGCTCTCATACATTGCCGGGGGGGCTGTAACTTGGCACACACCCTAGCGGGATGGAATGGGACAACGTCTACAACAATAACACATTCATCATGTACTTGTGGCGTCAGCAATTCCAATTCCAACATTTTGTTCTCAGAAGTACTTGCACATGTGTAAACTGGTGTATGTACAGTTATTCACCAAAGCATTGTTTGTAACGGCACAAAATTGGAAAGAATCCAAAAAAATATTACGCAGCTATAAAAAGAGAGAGAGAGAGAGAAAGAGAGAAGAGAGGGTGGGAACCTACCCTGTCTGCTCAGTGACTTTTCAGTTTGCTTGTTGCCCGTGGCCCCCCTGGAAATCTCAGAAGTTGCTCTTGAGCATTTTAGGGACCTCTTAAGAATCACTTGCAAGTGCTAATGGCCAGAGGCCTAAGTTTTTAAGCTTGATTTACAGAGACATTCATTTAGAGAGGGAAAAAACTAGTTTCGCTTACTATAGTCTGTTATACATATAAATTTGTGAAATAATTACAGTCAGATAAAAAGTCACTGACTACTCATGTCTCTATTTCCAAAATGTAGGAAAGAAAAAAGAGAGCCCTCCCGCATTTGATGAGTGCCAAAAGCATCCAATGGGACCATAGTCCTTTCAACAAATGGTGCTGGGACAACTGGATATCCACATGCAAAAGAATGAAGTTGGATCCCTACCTCATTCCATACACAAAAATTACTTCAAAATGGATCAAAGACTTAAATGCAAGAGCTAAAACTGTAAAACTCTCAGGAGAAAACATAGGGGCAAATTTTCATGACCTTGGCTTGACAAAGATATATCTCAGATATGACACTAAAAGTATGAACAACAAAAGAAAAAATAGATAAATTGGATTTCTTCAAAATTGAAAACTTTTGTGCCTCAAAGGACACCATTAAGAAGGTGAAAAAACAAAACATGGAGAAAATATTTGCAATCATATATCTAATAAGGGGCTTGAATCCAGAATATATAAAGAATGCTTACAACTCAATAATAAAAAGACAACCCATTTTGTAAATGGGCAAAGGATCTGAACAGACATTTCTCCAAGAAGATATACAAACAGCCAATAAGCACACGAAAAGATGCTCAGCATCATTAGTCATCAGGAAAATGAAAACCAAAACCACAGTGAGATACCAAATCACATCCAACAAGATGGCTAGAATCAAAAAATCCAACAATAAGTCTTGACAAAGATGTGGATAAATTGGAACCTTCATACACTGCTGATGAGAACTCAAAATGGTTCGGCTGCTTTGGAAAACAGTATATAGCAGCTTCTCAAGTAATGAAACATAGAGTTAGCATATGACCCAGCAATTCCTGTCTTAGGTATATACCAAAGAGAACTGAAAACATGTGTCCACACAGAAATGTGTGCACAAATGTCTACAGTAGCATTATTCATAACAGCAAAACACAACCCAACTTTCCACCAACTGATGAATGGATAAACAAAGTGTAGTTTACCCAGACAGTGGAATATTAATCATTCAGCCATGAAAAAGAATGATGTACTGATACACACTACGACATGATGAACCTTGAAAACATTACGTTAAGTGAAAGAAGCCAGTCACAACACACCAATAGTGCACGAGTCCCTGTATATGGAAGTCCAGAACAGGGAAATCTATAGAGACAAAAAGTAGCTTAGTGGTTGTTCAAGGCTAGGGGTGGGGGTAGGGGTGTCACAGCTAAAGTTTATGGGGTTTCTTTTTGAGATAATGAAAATGTTCTAAAATTGACTGTGGTGATGGTTGCACGTATCTGTGAATATACTAAAAACCATTGGATCATACACTTATGATGGGTAAATTTATGGCACATGAATTACATCTCAATAACGCTTTTAAAAAAAAAGAAGAAGAAGAAGAAAATAAAGGAAAAAATGATCCCCCAGGCCCTGCTGGACGGAAGACGAGAGCTGCTGAGCAAATGCCCAGATAAGGCTCCCACGCTCAGCAGGAGAGACTGGCGCACCACCTGTTTTCCTGGCTACAGCGTCACCTTAATGCTGTGTTTTTTTTTTGTTTTTTTTTAAAGATTGGCACCTGAGCTAACATCTGTTGCCAATCTTCTTTTTTTTTCCTTCTTCTCCCCGAAGCCCCCCAGTACATAGTTGTATATTCTAGTTGTGAGTGCCTCTGGCTGTGCTGTGTGGGATGCCACCCCAGCATGGCCTGATGAGCAGTGCCATGTCCACATCCACGATCCGAACCAGTGAAACCCCGGGCCA
This sequence comes from Equus quagga, assembly GCF_021613505.1. Lineage (NCBI taxonomy): Eukaryota > Metazoa > Chordata > Mammalia > Perissodactyla > Equidae > Equus > Equus quagga. The sequence goes on along the minus strand of NC_060278.1, from coordinate 106,961,781 downwards.
CTGAAGCGGAGCGCGCGAACTTAACCACTCAGCCATGAGGCCGGCCCCAGTGCTGGTATTTTCAAGATAATCCCTTCCCGTATTTTTTCCCTTCTGTGGAACATGTGCCTCAGAAAGCAGAAATTCTCTTCTGGGGTGAGTCTCGGACCAGCCCTTGGACTTTGTAACAATCCCCAGGCGTGGCCCCCGAGCTGAGATTTGAGAGAAGCCAGGAAAACCCCGACCTTCCTCGTGCAGCAATTCCCATCCGCCTGGCAAGGCTCCCCCTTGGTTAGACCCCACCTTCTCCAGAGAGCTGTTAGAACTGCGATTGTCCCCAGGGAGGACAGAAGGTACCAGGCTCTTTGGGGAAGAATTAAGTAATCAGATCGTTTCTTCTTCTTGACAAGAAAGAACCAGAGACAGCTGGGAGACGCTGGAGGCCTATGAGCTCTTCAGGGGAAATGAAACCTTAATGCAACTCGGGTCCTGCTGATGGTTGAATGGAAGAACAGATTAACTTGGGAAGCGTGGCCCCCACATCTGCCAGGTCAGAAACTCTGAGTGTGGGGCCAGCAATCAGGTTTTAGAAGTCCCCCAGGTGATTCTGATGTGAGCTCATGTTTCAGAACTCTAAACTAATGGGTGAGTTCATTCATTCATTCATTCATTCATTCAACAAATACTTACTGAGTGTTCCCAGATACACCTGGAATTTCTCGGGCCTCAAGGGTTAGACACACAGGTGAACAAGACACAGTGGGTTGAATGGTGGCCCCCCACAAAAAACGTGTTCCCCTAACCTGTGACTGTGACCTTATTTGGAAAAAAGGTCTTTACAGACATGAATAAGTTAAAGATCTTGAAATGAGATTGCTCTGGATTGCCCCGGTGGGCCCTAAACCCAATGACAAGTGTCCTTAAAAGAGACCGAAAGGGAGAAGACACAGAGGAGGCCACACGAAGACAGAGGCAGTCATCAGGTGATGTGGCCACAAGCCAGGGAACATCTGGACCCACCAGGCGCTGGCAGAGGGAAGGAAGGCTCCTTCTGCAGAGCCCTTGAAGGGAACTCAGCCCCGCTGACACCTTGATTTCGGACTGCTGTCTTCCAGAACTGGGAGAGAAAAACTTCCTGCTATTTTAAGCAGCCCAGTTTACGTTAATTTGCTACGGCAGCCCCAGGAAATGAATACGTCTACAAGACGAATAGGGTCATGAGCTTACAGAGCTTCTGTTCTAGTGGGGGAGATAGGTAAGAGAGAAGAGATAGATAGATAGAAGATAGATAAGCAATATGAATAAGTGACCGAGATGATCGCACACCGTGAAAGTGCTGTCATGGCAATAAGACAGAAGGATGTGCTAGAAAAGGGGACACTGAGTTGAGACCTGGAGAGCCACTCACACATCTGGGGAAGCTGTTCCAGGCCAAGGAACCTGGGCATCTAGAGTGGGTGAGTCAGGGGAGCGAGAAGGGGCTGAGCCTGCAGAGAAACAAGGGCCCTGGAAGGAGTGTGGATTTTCCCCAGGGGACTGAGGCAGTGGGGAGCCCGTGGAGGTCGGAAGCAGGGAGACTGCTGGGAAGTGGACTGGGCAAGGCGGAGGAGGAGGAGGAGGCCAATCAAGGGCCCGTGCGGGTGTGCAGGTGAGCGACGAGGCTGCGACTACAACAGCAGCTGCGGAAATGGAGAGGAGGAGAGGAGACAGGGGTCTGTTTGGGAGAGAGCCAGTAATTCCTGCTGGCGGATCAGCTCTGCAAAGCTTGGGCCCCAGCAACTGGGTAGGCAGTGGTACTGTTTACTGACATAGGAAAACTGGGTGTATTAGTTATCTGTTGCTGTGTAACAAATTACCCCAAAACTTAGTGATGGAAATGGCACATATGTATTATCTCCCAGTGTCTGTGGCTTCCTTGGATGCTTCTGGCTCAGGGTCCCTCGTGAAGCTGCAGTCAAGGTGTCGGCAGGAACAAGGTCATCTCAAGCTTGCCCCGGGGAGGATCTGCTTCCACGAGCACTCCCACGTAGCTTGGACTGAGGGCCTCAGGGCCTCACACGCTGTTGGCCAGAGACATCCGCTCCCTGCCCCTGGGCCTCTCCATAGAGTGGCTCACGCGTGGCAGCTGGCCTCCTCAGAGGGGGCACGTGCGGGGAGCCAGAGAAGGCACAGATGGAGTCCTAGTTCTCTGTAACCTAATCTCAGAAGAGGCCGCTCACCCTCAGAAGAGGCCGCTCACCACTTTTGCTGCATTCTATTCTTTAGCAGCGTCCCCCCCATACTCGAGGGGAGGGGATGACACAAGGGTGTGAATACCAGGATGGCAGGAACCTGCCTGCCACACGGGGGAAACCAAAAGTTTCATGCAGGGTATGATAAGTTTTGGATGCTTCTAAATGACCGATTGAGACTGTAGCATGGCTGGTGGTAGCTAGGTAGTTGAAAGATGAATGAATGAATAAATGAAAAGATGAGTAGGTAGACAGACAGGCAGAAAGGTGGATGGTCTATTGCTAAAGGCTGGTCCTGCCAAAATCACTTAAAAGACCCCTGCCCCCATCCCCTCAAGGACAAGCTCTCTCAGAAGCAGCGGCCTTCATAACTCTTGCTCCATGTCAGGCTCCCTAGCTCCCTCTCCCGCTGCCTGCAGGGGACGAGATCTTGGGAAGATGAGCTCAGGGGTGGTTTTCTGCCCGGCCAAATGGAAACATGGGCTTCCATCCTGCTAGAGAAACATGTCAGCGTGTGGGGGTCTGCAGAGGAAACCACTGGCTGACTTGGAAGAACTGCTGAGAGATTATGGAATTCCACGGCCAAGCCATCATCTCCAGGCCAATGAGCTTGAATTATGACGGAAGGATTAGGAGCCGGTGGAAACTTGGAGGTCACCCACGAAGACATCTGAACATTTGTTTTCTATCTGCAACCTCGTTTTCCAGCTGCGTGGTACACTTAATCCAACATGAAGTATTGCATATTGAATTTTCTCCCTGATCAGAGTCCTCATTCTGGAACGATCTCTGGCACCCAGTGGGCATCTGTTTGCATTCTCTTGGGGTGTGCGTGGTTTCACCCCAGCCTTTTGTATTTTGCACGTTGTTTTCTCTCAGGAATCTGTGCTGGGATGGGTGCTGGAGTGGGAGCGCACGGGAGCCTGAAGCACACACGATGCCTGTCAGAGAAACCGCGGGGCCGGCTCCCTGAAGGATCCAGAGAGCGGGAATGCCAGAGATAATTGGTATGGTCAGGGCAAGAGAGAGCTTTTACAGATTAACTGGGCTACTAGGGGTGAAGATTCTGAGCTTCAAAAGAGCCTCCCAAACTTCAGGCTATGAAGTTATTATGGCTGATACATTCGGAGGAGCCTCAGCTGGCAGGCCCCTAATTGGCAGCGCTCCTGCAAATTTATGGGAATGGGCGGGGTGGGGAAGGCTGAGGTCACGGGGAAGAACGGCCCCGCCCGGCAGAGGCCAGATGAGCCGGGACTGGAACTGACACCCTGACATCGTGGCAGGCCCGCTGGCAGTTCCTTGCTGTCTTTTGTTCCCAGCGGCCCCTTGGCGCAGTGGACTCTGGGTTCTTCACAGGCTGCCCCCATTTGCAGGGCGAGAGGAGGCCAAGACAGAGGTCAGGGGGCTGCTGAGGACCAGAGTGTCCATTAACCTTAGCCGGCCGAGCACCACATTTGACCCTTCAATCCTTCCTCCGTCCAGAAATGCATGTTGAGCCCTGGTGGTGGGAAGGGAGCTGGCGGCCGGTGTGACGGGGAAGGGTTAGTAGTCAGAGCGAGACCGTCTGGGTGCACGCAGGAGAGAGCAGAGCAGCAGCAGGGTGGCTCCGCGATCTCCAAGTGGAAGAAGCCTCAGGGCTTCTTTTGCCCAGCAAACTTATGGTTTTTATTTAGATTGTATGTTTATTTGGAGTGCCTTGGGGGTGTCTTATATTACAGGTTTTGCTGCTATAACAGAGAGAACCAAAATAATAGTGGCTTTAAAGAACAGAGAGATTCATTCCTCTCTCCTGTAAATGTCTAGGGTCATAGTCCAGAGTTGGTGGAGCAGTTCCACAGTCATCAGAGATCCAGGTCCCTCCTACCTCATTTCCCCGTATCTCACATACATACCTTCCACTTCAAGATATAAAATGGCTGCTCCAGTTCCTGCCATTACTTCTGTATTCCAGCAAGTGGAAAGGAATAAAGGGGCAAGGAGTGGGCATGCCCCTTCCTTTTAAGAACGTGATTTGGAAATGGCTTACACCATTTCCATTCACATGATATTGGCTAAAGTCTACCACATGGCCACATCTAGCTGCAAAGGAGGTTGGGAAGTGTGGTCATTTTTTCTGGGTGATCACGTACCCAGCTATATTCTGTTTATTTAGAAGAAGGAAAATCAGCAGTGGATCCCACAGAGGACTGTGATGGAGCCAGGGTGAGAACCAAGCCTCCAGCCCCAGCATCCCTGGGTATGCCCTTGGGCTATAGGGATGACTCCCTCCCTTCTCCCACATTCAAGGCAGTATGCAAAACCCACCTCCTCCAGGCAGACTTCTGGGATTAATTACTCCAGCTGCTGGCCAACTGGTCAGCCTCCTCTCTGGCCCACTCTTCCCTCTGCCAGATGCCCTTGGCTATTCTAGAACCTGGGCATTTCTGTCAAGTCTGTCCTAGTATCCTTAGCAGACTCCATGTTCCCAGGACCAGGTATGCCATTTCTTCTTTAGCGTGTGTGCACCCAATCCACCACCCCGAGCCCCAGATCTGTACCCCCAGGCAGTGACTGCCAGGGCTGAGCACTCTGGTCACTTTTTGGAAGAAAGCACATGCTACCATCTCAGGGTGGAGAGCTCTGGGAGGGCAGGGGCCGCGTGCTCACCATTTGGCCCCCAGGGCTCAGCATGAGCCTGGTAGGCAGAGGCACTCCGTGGGTGTTGCTGATGAATGAAGACGTCTTGATAATCATAGTAATCATCACCAGCACCCCTGAGGTTTTCTGAGGACCCCCATGAGCAAGGCCAGCCTTAGACCACAGCCGTCTAACACAGGGATTGGAAAACTTGCTCTGCGAAGAGCCAGGTAGTAAATGTCTGGCTTTGCTGGCCAGAAGGTCTCCGTGGCAACTGCTCAACTCTGTCATTGTGTCTCAAAAGCAGCCATAGACCATACGTAAATGAATGGGTGGTGTTGTGTGCTGATAAAACTTTATTTACAAGAGTGAATGCAGGCCAGATTTGGCCAGTGAGCTATAGTTTGCTAACTTCTTATTCAAAACAAAAAGAACGTCCTGGTTTGGGCAGAGATCTGCAAGCATCTTGTAGAGCCAACATGGGTGTATGTGGTAGACCGGGCAGGGGAGAAGGTGCCAGAAGACCTAACGTCTAGGCCTGGAGTAGACCCATCTTTGGGGTGCTGGCCTGGCTCAGTCCTCCAGCCTCTGAGAACCACTCCGTCTCCATCCACGGGAGAGGGTCCAGCAGAGCTGCAGCTGTACCATGCAGTGCCACCCTCTGCCCATGGTTGATTGGACTGGGGGTGGACGCTCAACCTGAAGGGGCATTTGGAATTGAGACACGGCCCCTCTGGTCCATGTCAAACTGAGGATGCGTGGACTTGAGAGGTAGGAAAGCAGAGGAGGCCATCCGTGGAGAGAGCCAGAGTGGCTGGCGAGCGCAGAGAAGCAGAGTGGAGAGACCCCACGGCTCCCCGAGGCCTGCTGGTGTTCCCATTCCTTGGTCCTCCTGCCCCTGGGTCCTGTGACACCTCCCACATCCTTGACTGGATGGCCCCCTTCCCCGAAGATGTCGTTATTTCCCGTCACGGGGCTCAGGTGACACAGCTGCCTTCACCTCCGTCTGCAGGTGGTGACAGCCTAGGGAACCAGCTGCCTCCGCTCCTCCCGTGCCGTTTAAGCTTTCTTTCTTCTGGAGTAGCTCAGGATGTTACCCAGCTAAATGAAGAATGTGGAATACTTGAAATTTCCACTCACACACTCCTGGAAAAAACACATTAACCTTTAAGAAGGGAATAATGGCTTCATTTTCAAGTGACCTTATGGATTAACCCTCGACAAGCACTTTCTGGGGGAATCATGGCCCGTGGCAGGGACCCAGTGGGTGCAAAAGGAGAAAAGATAAAACCTGGCAGAAGCCTTTGCTAGCCCTGAAAGAGGCAGGTAGCCATTGACTGACAACAACAGTGCCAATATCCCCCACAGCTGTGAGGCACCAAGCCCCTCTGACAGGAGGCCGCCTGCTTCGGGACAGGACCGAGGCTGTGCTTCCAGGACCTGCGCTGGACCTGGGGCTGCGCAGGCAGCTGCTGCTCGGCCAGTGTGGCCCTCTGCTCTCTTTCAGTCGGATCTCCTTCTGCCAGACCAGAAGGCATTCCTTCCTCCTCAACAGCCTCCCCGGGAAGAGTTCTTTCACCGGCCTGCTCCGCCGAACCCCGTCCTTGAAAGATGGACTCCATGGTCAACGTGTTGAAGAAAACTGCACAATCTTTACTCCTTTGTGGAATTTGCAAAGCATATTAGCATAGTAAAGGCTCTGAGAAGTCCTGCCAGAAAGAAATCTGTTTAACTTTGTTGAACACCAGTATTTTCCAAACTATTCTTGCCCGAGAGGCCCCCACCCCCATTTTGTATTTTTTGGCTAACATCTGTGAGTGTCTGGCAGAACTGAATGTCCATGGAGCTTTAGAGAACACAGACCAGAGAGCTACAGATCATCTGAGCCACAGAAAGACCAGAGCTCGCTTTCCATTCTCCAATTCATCCATCCATTTATTACACATGCATTCATTCCTTCAGCCATCCATCATTCATTCATCAGCACAGGTTTCTGAGGTGGGTGCCTCCGAGAAGCAGACTCAGGCTGGACGGCTCTCTGCTCTTGCCGAGCCTCCCAGATGGCAGGGAAGATAAGCGATGCCCATGGGTTACAGAATATAAAAGAACGGCACCTACATAGTGCTTGCAGACATCAAAGGCCTGACTTCCAAAGACGCTTTTTGAAAATAATTAAGGGCAGACAATTTTAAAAGTGTCAAAATGTAGGCAGTCAAGAAGCAGCTTGAGAGGGCTGGTAAGAGGGAAGACTGAGCAGAGGTGGGATGGGGGCTCAACAAGCTTCGGCCGAGAGCCTGCCCTGTGCCCAGCACTGTGCTAAGAGCGGTACCTGCCCACAGGCCTCATTCACCCAACAAACACCTAGAAGGTGCTTCTCACGAACCAGGTGCTGGGCGCGCCATGGCGAACATGACCTAGCTCACCTCCAGACAAGATGGGGAGACAGAGTGTCCGCGACAACCCGCAAGGAGGCGTATGGCTTCGAAAGGTGAGGCTCAGAGGCTTCAAAGCCACAAGGCAGGAAAAAGATAGAACGAGAGTCCAGTGCACAACCCCTGACTCCCAGACCCCGGTCTTTCCACCAAACCAGTGGGCAAAGGGACAACACGTTTAGAACACAGCCAGTGCCATGAGAAAACCAGCGACACACCCAGGAGAGAATGACGCTGGCAGAGGGCAAGCCGAAACCTCCCAACGGGTGCAAAGGTGGACAAAGCTGCAGCCAGGAGGACAGAGCAGACTTTAGTGACACGGGCTCTTGTGACAGCAGCATCTACCCCCACCTCTCACCCCAGGGCCAGCTAGTCCTGTCACGGGCCACCCTCTTCCCAGCAAGCTGACCGCTAACGAGCACAACCTCTGCCGCCAGCCCCTCTGCCCTCACCCCTTCTCAAAGGGAGCCTGTGAGCAGCTCTCGGCAAGACCCTTGCTCCCCGCTGGTTTCTCCCCTCCTTTCTCAGAGCACCTGTGCCCTTGTCACTGGAGGAGCATGAGAAATTGGAAGACTGAGGGGACAGAGCTCCTGCTCCTGTCAGTGGCTGATGGTGCCTTGAAACCCATGGTGTGGCCAAGAGCAGTGCACACGGCCACTCCAGCGTGGCCCTAGAGGCGACAGCTCAGCCCTGTTGGCTGCAGTCTTTGTGCCCATGCCTCCTAGATCCTCCAGCACCACCAGACCTCTGGTGGAAACCTCACTGTGTGGTGCCGTGATTTGGACGTCATCTTTCCAGATATAGTCTGTATTAGTTTCCCCATGCTGCCATGACAGGTTCCAAAAACTTAGCGACTTAAAGCAACACAAATTCTTTATCCCACAGCTCTAGAAGTCAGAAGTCCTCAAATCAAGGTGTCAGCAGAGCTGGTTCCTTCTAGAGGCTCTGGAAGGAGTCCATTTCCTGCCTTTTCCAGCTTCTAGAGGCCACCTGCATTCCTTGGCTCATGGCCCCTCCCTCCATCTTCAAAGTCAGCAGCGTAGCGTCTTCCAATCTCTCTTGCTGACTCTGACCCTCCTTCCTCCATCTCTAAGGATCTGTGTGACGACACTGGGCCCACCTGGCTGACCCAGGACCACCTTCCCATCTCGAAGTCTCTCACCCCTGTGTTGATTCTCACCCTCTCTCACCCCTGTGTTGATTCTCTGGCCACCCCAGAAATCTCTCTCTCTGTCCCCATAATCTCAATTGGCATCTTTTTGCAAAAAGGGATCCCCGTTTTCTGCCCAGGCTTGGGCCCTTCCGGCTTTATTTCTCTCCCAGTGTCACTGTGAGACAAATCGGAGCCTCCTCTCCTCTCTCCCCAGGGAGATACTGTCAGATGACGTGTCCGTCCCCGGGCCTCTGGCCACTTGCCACCCGCCCACTCGTCCAATAGCTACTTCTGGCACACCAGCTTTGTGTCCGACACCTGCTAGGCACGGGGGGTTCCGTGCAAGCCGGGTAGGCAGAACCCCTCCCCACAGAGTTAAAATGCCAGGGGGGGAAGACACGTTGCCACCGTCCCCAGTGCCCCCATGCCTTCCCGCCGCCTTAGGACAAGCACACAGAGCCCGAAGCACTCAGGGCAGAGCCCGGCACATGGCTCAGTGCACGCTCTGCGAGGCAGCAAGGACCCCTTGCGAACCGGCCCTCTCAGACCTCATCCCGGGACCCTCCCAGCAATCCTGGGACATTGTGTTCTTCAGTAGTAAGTGACAGATATATTCTTTGGTCAACTTGAGCGCAAAGAGATTTGTTGAGAGGAGTTGTGGCAACTCACGGAATGAGGCCCAGAGTCTGTGTTGGAAGTGAGACACAAGGATTATGCTCTGAAGTTCAGAGAGGTTGAGCAACTTGCTCAAGACCCCACAGCTAGTGAGTGGTAAAGTCAGAACTCCAGCCCAGGGTGCCTGATTTCAGACGCTCATGGTCTTAACCACTAGGCCACATGGCCTCCAAACTCATGTCCTGCCCACAGACCAGGGGCCAAGCAAGCAAAGGGACCCAGAACAGATGGACCATGTGTTAACAAAGAAACTCCCAAAGGTTCCAAGTAACAGGCAGTGGAGACCCTCCAGGAAGCCAGATGGGGACTCTCTGGGGTGGCAACCAGAGCAGCGGTTAACAAGCCGGACGCCACCATAAGAAAGGCTGTGTCTGCAGAGAGCGTGCGCCCGGCCGGGGCCTGCGCTGCCCAGGACAATTCCGTCCCCTAACTGGACCCTCACTCCCATTCTCGCCACAGCTCTTATTTTCACATCCATTTTCTCAAACAGAATTCAAGGTAAAAGCAGTCCAGCGGGGGGTCACTTTCTATGATGAAGGTTACCACCCATCATTAAGATCCATCCAAAATGTTTTTGAAGATACCAAAACCATCTTCTTCAGGTGCAAACTCTTTGACCTGGCCTTTCCACCCCCGAGAATTGATTCTAAGGAAATCATTACAGATGTTCCCAAAGGCCCCACAACAGGCATATTCATCGCAGCATCGTTTACAATAGTGAAAAATGGGAAACAACTTAAATGCGCCAAAGAAAATCAGTGAAACAAATGACAGCACAGTCACACGGCACAAGACTGGGGGCGGCGGGGGCGCAGTGCAAATGGTGGCACAGGAGACCCACGTCTGTCAACGTGGGGCCGTCTCTGCCCCCTCCTCACACGCGCAGGGGAGCTGACCAGCAGGTCCAGGGCTGGACTGACGGAGGGTGGGTGGCAGGGCCTGGGCACCAGCTCCTCACCCACCCCCAGAGCCCACCTTCGGGGGAACGCTAGATCCCTCGAAACTTCTGACCTCACTTGGCAAGCACTCACTGGACTAGAGGCTGGGGACGGAAGGACTTGAGACGGAGGCCACCTCTCACATGCTCATGGCTTCCAAGTGCATCGACAAGCACAAAATCGCCCGAGAATCGCTGTGATGGGGACGGTCAGGGAGCCATAGAGGCGTCTCATGCAGTCTGGGGGCTGGGGGTGGCGGGGCTGGGGAGGGGCCACGGTGGAGGGTGTGGATTTGGAATCCATGGACCATGTTTGAATTCCGGACACCAGTTTCCTGCTTACTCACAAGGTGACCTTGGGCCGCGAAGGTTCTTCCGAGTCCACACCCCACTCTCTGCAACCCAGTACCCCAAGCACGCTCTGTGGGGGTGCTCTTCACTCAGGACGCCCCCGGATGACAGCAGTCTCCAGGCAGATAAGTGTGAGCTTCATACTGCCTCCTACTTCTCTTCTTGGAAGCACCACCATGTACACGCAGAGTCAAGGCTCTGACAAGTCCTACAGTGTAGACAGCTGTCTAACCTTGCTTTATGCCATCTTTAATCACCAGCCTGAGGCATCACTGTCTTTGATGGAGGCCCCGGAAATGCCCTGAGATGAGGAGTGTGGGAGAGAGATTTGTTAGGAAGCATTTATAGGAGGGACCAGAGGGGGACTGGGGGAGCGAGCCCAGGAGGGGGACAGTCCCATGGAGGCCCAGTGACTCACTCTTGCAGCAGGTCCTGGAAACAGGGTGAGCCCACGCCAGGGCTGCTCCCATCAGAGTGAGGGAGGGGGGTGCTCACACCCTCGCACCCACATTCTCCACTCATTGGTGAGGGGCTGCGCCCAGGTGGGGCATGTGAATTCCCAGGCATTTCCTGCTCACCATGTTGGTAGATAAAGTAGGTTCTGGCAGCCCGAGGGTGGCCTTCAACAGAGAAACGCAGGTGCTGGAGGCTGGGAGTGAAAGCTTCCAGGAACCGACAAGAAAGTGGCAGAGGGCCCAGGGGTGTAAGTAGATAACTGGCAGTAGGAAGGCTCTGACAAGTCCTGTAAGACAGGCAGCTTTCTCACTTTGCTCAACCCAAACATATCTGGCCAGGAGCCCGCTTTCCTCCTCAGCCTCTATCAGCAGCTTCTGCCAGCAAGTCGACCTGCGCTCCGTTGTTTTTAACTTTTCGTCTTAGTCTAGTGTAACTGCCCCGCTGCCAGTTCCTTTAGGGCCGAGACGATGACCTCTTCTTTCTGCGTCCTCCAGGTCTGGCCCCCCCCTACAGAACAGAAGCGAAACCATCTCCCGGAGAGGCGCATGCATCCAGTCTCCGTTTCTTCCAGCCGCAGAGTGCGGGAGCTGGCTCGGGCCGGCGCGAAGAGAATCGCTCTCCCCTCGGAAAACGTGAGGCGTGTGTATATTTAATAAAGCACAAACTCTCTCTGCAGATGGAACATAAACTGATGACGTCAGCAGACCCCCCAGCCTTTCCTTGGAGCTGCACGCAGAGCCCGGCGGCACAGAGGACAGAGTGCTCAGGGAGGGGGGCCCGACAGCCCCACCGCAACTAACAGCAGTGACGTCGTGGCAGCGAGGCTACCGAGGGCCTCTGACCACTGTCATCCCTGCTAAGTCTGACCTCCCTGAGTCCATCATGATGGTCAATTAGCCTGGGGGCCCTAGGACAGGCGGTGGAGGGACCCTGGAGTCCTCTTTCTCTGCTCTAACCACTTAGAATAATATCCAAACTCCTCCCCAGGCCCCCCAGGCCCCCCATGCCATGTGGGATCTAGCCCCTGCCTGCATCTCCCACCTCCTCACCTTCACCACTCCACCCCGATTCAATCCCCTCCAGACCCCCCAGCCTTCTTTCTGTGCCTTGAACCACCAAGCTCGTTCCTGCCCCAGGCCCTTTGCACTGGCCCTTCCCGCCACCTGGAATGCTCTGCCCCAGAGCTTCCCTTGCTGGCTCCTCATCATTCAGGCCTCAGCTCCAATGTCCCCTCCTCGGGGATCCTGACCAACAACCCCATGCCTCACAATCTAGTCTCCAAGCTCTTTTATTTTCTTTGTCGCACTTTCGTTTCCTGAAATTCTTTTCACTTGTTTGTTTCCTTGAGTATGGCCGAGAACGTGGCCTCCAGGAGGGACCACGTCGGTCTTGGCTCACCACCGCACCCCCCTGTACTAAGGACAAAGTAAGTGCTCAAGAAACAGTTGAGACGATGGAAGAAAGGGAAGGAAGGAAGGGGGGGGAGGGCACCGGGAGGGACAGCTCATGTGACTTTGCCCCCATTAAATGATGTGGCTTTCTGGGTGAGGCCAGGGAGAGGGGTTAAAAATTATAACAATGACCTACACGTGGCTGCGAGTGTACGTGTGTGCGCTTTCCCTAAAAAGCGAAAGTACAGAACTAGAGAAAAGCTTGGTTACGCTCCCCAAACGTGCTGGGCCCCACTCTGAGCACCGTGGACACATTTTAATAACACAAACCATCATCCCAGCAGCTCTCTGAAGTAGATTCTGTTCTTATACCCACTTTACAGATGAGGAAACAGAGGCTCAGAGACGTTAGGGACCTCACCCAAGGTCACACAGCCCGGGACACACTAACCCCTTGGGCTGCCTCCCACCAGGACCTCGCAACCACGCTCCCCCACAGGGAGGCCTTGCCCACTTCCTGGTCCGACCCCAGGCCTACATTTCTCGCTCAGTGACCAGGAGTGAAATATTGTACACAGCTCCGGGGACCCGAGAAAGGCAAGCAGCCCCCTAGAGCTCCCCAACAGGCCGGGCCACGGCTCTGGCACCTTCTGCAGATTTTATGACCCAGCTTGTGGACTGTGTTTGCAGCACCGTGGAGGTGGGAGGCAGTGGGAAGAGAAAAACAAGCAGAGGCCAGCGGGAGCGTGTGTGTCGAAGTGTGACACGGGGACACTGTGGACTCCCAGGAGGGGGAGGGGTGTCACACACACGAGTCGCCCCGCTTTCTGCAGCAGCTCCACCCTGGGAACCGTCATCGCCTGTCCATGCTGGGCCCATGCTGGGCCCATGCTGGGCCCCGCACCGAGCTGTGGCACCCCAGGGGTTAAGCCCCTTCAGCCGTTCTCCCAGGCCCCTCCCCTCTGCCAGGTAATGAGGGACATGTCAGCAGAAGCCACTGCTGGGAGCCCTACAGAGAAACGGCCCCACTGAGTTTTTTAAATTAAATCGGTTTATAATTTATACCCCGCCTGCTTACAAAAAGGATTTGAGGTGGTTTACGATAAACGACGCACAAAGTGGAAAGGCTGTTAACTAGAAAGAGAAAAACCAAGAACAGCATGCAGGAGGAGGGGCCGGACAACCGCCCAGTGCCCAGGCTTAGAGGAACAGCAACAGAGGAGATATTCTAGTTGGCTGCTTGCGTCCTGGCAGCCGAGGCAAAAAGGGAAATCATTGCAGCGGGAGCATGACTCCCTCTGAGCGGCTCAGGGAGACTTGCCGACGCTGCGGCCGCCACAAGCAGGTCCCTGCTGGCTGCAGCACGACCCAGAAAGACGTCCAGCTGGCTGTTCCCTCTCAAACTTTTCTACTCTACTTCTTTCCAGCCAACAGACTCCACCCTCTGGGACCAGCTGGCACCAGCCTCTCCACTTCCCTGTGGGTACCACCTGCTGGCACCTGGGTCACCCCATGTCGAGGATGCTGTGCCCAATGCCAGTCCCCCTTCTTCTGTAATACACCCCCGTTTTACCACAGCCACCCATTCCCGGTCCACATGGTTGAGGTCAGGCTCACCCCCTGACCTCTGACTCTGGGGGTGGGCATGTGACCCAAGACGGTCCAATCAGAGCCAAGCCTAGGACTTTCCCTGGAACCATCAGGAAAGAGTCCTCCGTCCCTCTGGGACGGCCGAGCTGGGGGAGCTGAGCAAGGAGCTGCTGCCTTGCCCCCATAGGGGAGGGCCTGCCTGAGAGTTAGGCCAGCGGGACAGACAGCGGGACAGAGAGAGAGAGAGAGAGAGGAGAGCCGAGTCCTGAGGACAACGTCGGAGCACCTGGATCCAGCCACTCCTGCTCTTTTCTGGTAAAGGAGCTGATAGTGTCCCTTTGTCCAGCTCACGCCTCTCTGAACTGGGCTCTGTTTCCTCGTAAACAAAAGCCACCCGGCCGGTTCACAGCTTCCACTCCGCAGCGCTGAAGCCCGTCATCCCGGCTCCCACCCTCACCTCGGCTTTACTCAAGCGTCCCTGGGGGCCGCCCATCCCCCGCAGGCCTGCTGGCTCCTTGGCCTGTTGTCCAGTGGACCTCCTCCTCTTTCTCCTCTGTCTCTCACTTCTGTTTCTACTCGCGGGACCCCAGACTGCTCCGCCTCAGGGCCCCTCCCCTCCCCTCCCCCTCCCGCTAGCCTCCTTCCCTACCAGCACAGCTCCTTCCCTCGCTCCCACAGTGAGTTCTTTGACCTCAGGCGGGCCCCTGACTCTTGAGTCCCCACTTTCTCCCAATCCATCACCTTCTCCCAGGCCAACTGGATCCCATGGAAATCACGTAACAACTGTGGGCTCCCACCCTGTGCCTGGCCTTGTGCTAAGCGTTTGACACACATCACCTCACATGGTCCCCGTAAAAAGCCTACAAGTAGGAATTCTCCTTTCCCTCGTTTGACAGGTGAGGAAACTGAGGCTCAGAGAGGTTAGGAAAGCTGCCTGAGGCCCCACAGCCAAGCAAGTGGCAGGGCTGGGATTTGAACATAGGCAGTCCAGCTCCCGAGCTAACACTTGTCCTTGCCGCCCTTATCCTCCTCATCCCTCCTGTGAGCCGTCCCTTCTAGGCTGGGGGGCCAGGCACATCTGGGAAACCGAACGTGTGCACGGACTGGCCGTGCTTCTGACGTGCAGACTGACGCCTGAGTTGTCCACTCCTCCAGCCTCTCCAGACCTAACCACCTGTGCTCCTCCCACCCCGTCCCCTGGCATCTGCAGCTGCCTCTTCCTAGAAGCTTCTTTGCTTCCTTCTTACCCCAGTTAACAGCTATTCCTTTAGATATATGGAAATATAAATAAAAATGACAAGGTGGTTGGTGCCGGCCCGGTGGCATAGTGGTTAGGTTCATATGCTCCTCTTCAGTGGCTCAGGGTTTGTGGATTCAGATTCCAGGCACAGACCTACACACTGCCCATCAAGCCATGTTGTGCTGGTGTCCCGCATACAAAATAGAGGAGGATTGGCACAGATGTTAGCTCAAGGCCAATCTTTCTCACAAAAAAAAAAAAAAAAGATAAAGCCGTAGCCCTCTGCACCCATGAGACTGGCAGAAACTCAATATTGATGATATCTGGTGAGGCCAAGGATGGGGGAGAGAGGTCTCACTGCATCTTTGTGGGACAACACGTCCCGTCAGCCTTGATGGGGACAACGTAGGGATACCGAGAAAAACTTCAGCTGCACACTTGGGTGACCACAGCAGTTCTGTGTCTACAGAGCTGTCCCAGAGGAGTGTTCACAGGGGCGAATAAAGAGCAGGGAGGATACACATGTGTCACACCGTTCTGCTGTAAACCTTAGACACGGTTATATGTCAATTATATCTCAGTAAAACTGGGAAAACAATCAAACAAACAGAAAGAGCAGGGACAAGGCTGCCCACCACGCACGATCTGAAATGGCGAAACAGCCAACAACCTCAGTTTCCATCGACAGAGGAGTGGCGAAATAAGCTCTCACGATCCACAGCCTGGAGTACCACACAGTGGGGAAAAAGGACTCAGGGCTCCTCCACAGGGTAAACACAGAGTTACCGTAGGACTGGCAATGCCACTCCAGGTGTACACGCAGAAGAAGTGAAAACAGGTGTCCAAGCAAAAACTTGTACGGTCATGTGCTGCATAACGGTGTTTCGGTCAACAACGGACCGCATCTACGAACGGTGGTCCCATAAGATTAGTACCATAGAGCCCAGGTGTGTAGTAGGCTGTACAATCTAGGTTTGTGTAAGTCACTCTATGACATTTGCACAACAAGCAAGTCACCTAAGGACACATTCCTCAGGATGCATCCCCGTTGTTAAGCAATGCGGGGCTATAGGTGAATGCTCGTGGCAGTGCTATTCCCAATAGCTGAGAGGTGGTCCAGATGTCCACCAGCAGAGGAACGGATAACCAAATTGGTCCACCCTGCAGTCGGGTATTACTCGGCCATGAAGAGAGAGGTACTGATCCACGCCATGATGTGGATAACCCTCAAAAACTTGATTCTCAGTGAAAGAAGTCAGACACAAAGGCCACATCTTGTGTGATTCCATTCGTACAAAACGCCCAGGACAGGCAAAACCATAGAGACAGAAAGTGCGTTAGTGGTCGCCAGGGCCTGGGGGGCCCCGGGGGGAATGGGGAGCACTTGCCTGATGGAGACGGGCTTTCCCTTTGTGGTGACGAAAAACTCTCGCACTAGGTGGTGGTGATGGTCGCATGGCACTGTGGATGTCCTTAATGCTGTTGAATTGTACACTTGAAGTGGCTATGGTGGTAAATTTTATGTTATATGTATTTTATCACAACTAGCAAATGATAAAGAACAGAGTGAAAAAAATCAGAGTGCTTTGTAAAAAAAAAAAGTGTGGGACAGCTCATGGTACCAACTCGGGGAGGCTGTCAAGATGCCGTTAAGGGGAAGACTAGTTGCAGAATAACACGTACACTATGGTCCTGTTAATGGAAGAAATGATTCAAATGTATTTTAAAGGCAAGGTACTCACTCGCGGTAAGAGGGGGGAAGGGGGTGGGGGGAGAGAAAGCTCCACTTTGAATGCTTGGGGACCTGCTTTGTGACATGAGCCCACTCGTGCATCCCTTGGGTACAGATTGTTTCTCTCTCTGCCTTTCCTCACCTCCCTTCACCCTCCTGGCGGCAAGTCCCCCCTCTGGACGTCCCAGTCCGTCCTGGGGTCATTTAAGTTCCTTTCTAGGACTCTTGCACTCCCCCACTTTCTCTTCCTTTAGGGGTTCTGCTCTCCTTCATGCCCTCACTCAGCCTTGCTGAGGTTTATTTGGGGCAGCCCAGGACAAGGGGCTCAGCCCCAGCCCCTCAAGAACTCCCGTCCAGTGGGGAGACCAGCCCCCCAAGAGGCCATTCCCTGCTAGCCACAGTGGCAACATCCATGGTTCCACTCTCTGGAGCATCAGATTCCAGA
This sequence comes from Equus quagga, assembly GCF_021613505.1. NCBI lineage: Eukaryota > Metazoa > Chordata > Mammalia > Perissodactyla > Equidae > Equus > Equus quagga. The sequence goes on along the minus strand of NC_060278.1, from coordinate 106,944,553 downwards.
ATGTTCTCTGGGGAGAAGATTCTGGAAGAGCCTCCAGGACACCTGAAGCTGTGGACACCCACAGTGACCTGGGAGGCTTGCTAAAGCCCCGAATCCTGAGCCCGGCCCCAGATCCACTGAGTCTCCAGCCCAGGGGTTCCTCCCCGGCCCGTCCGGGGAGCGCGGCCACAGCAGGACCGCAGCCGCCTGGCCTGCTGCCCCTCGGCTGTTCTCTGCGCTCCAGGACACTCAGCCAGCCTGCCTGCCATCTGTGGGGACCCTGGGGGTCCAGTCACTCCTGCCTCGCATCAGTGTTCCGGGCCTCTGGTCCCACAGAAGCACTAGAAAAACATTAATGCCCCAAGTTGGAGAACTTCTGATCCAAACAAGAGGCTTCTGCATCAAAGGCAGATCACACTCCCCAGCGGGATGGACAGCCTGTAGCTGGAAATGATTCAGGTTCGGGAAATGAGTGTGACATTGGATCAGAGCTGTCAATTAGCCCGCAGCCCGGGCCCCCGCCAGCAGGCCTGTTTGCTCAAGGTGACGGTCTGCTTGCAGAGTGTCTGAGCTTTTTATGTGCCAACCTGCGCCCTCCCAGCCTCTTTGCAGGGCCGTTTAGCTGCCCAAATGGAGCATCTCAGTCGGCAGCGACGTCAGGCCCTCACGTGCTGGCGCCTCGCCTCCGCCTGTAATGAAAATCTGATTTATTGGCCCGGGGACGTCGGGAGCAGCCTATGCACGTAGCTGGTACGCGGTGAAGAATATAATATACCGCGCTCCCGTGTAATAAGGCTCTTTATAGAAGGCGTTAAGTAGGGTCTGGCTTGGAGCGCTGGCGAAGCCGAGATTAATTCCTGCCTGGACAGTATCTACGTTACAGACCTCGGGAGGCTCCGTGGGGAAAGACTGGCACGGCGCCTCCGAATCCTCCCGCCGGGTTCACGTGTGGGTGGTTTATAAGATTGGATGTGCTCAAGCTCCCTGAGGGCAGGAGTCCAGTTTTACAGGCCCCTCTCCCGCCTCTAGCTGTGATGAAAGGCGGGCGATAAACTCCCGTCGAATTAATCTGGATGGAATTGGAGTGAAAAGTTATTCTTTGGGCCCTTCTCTGACTTTGGGTTTGGCTTCCCCGGCACCCGTCCTGCCTCGGAAGGCCGGGTAACCGAGATCTTGGCCGGGAAGCCTGGCTCCTGCCAGAGCCACCTGAACGAATCCTTGAGTTTCTGGGGCCTCAGTCTCCACGCAGGCACGGTGGGAAAGGGGCCGTCCCCTAAGGAAGAGTGAAGGAGTCTGTAAGACACACACGGAACTCACTGCTGGGAATTCGTCTCCCCTGCCGAACACTCAGGGGCACACGCCTGAACCATTCATTCACTCATTCATTCCTTCACTCAGCAAATATCAAATCTCCTCGTCTCTAAGATGCACCATTTGTCACATTACAATTTTTCTGAAACTAAGATGCCTTGTAACCTTGACATCTCTGATTCAGCAACGCGCAGCAGGAGTCCAAAACCTAAGGCCCACAGCCCAAACCTGGCCCACCACCGGTGTTTGTGAGTAAAGTTTCATTGGAACACAGCCACGCCCATTTGTGTCTACGTTGTCTGGGGCCGCATTTGCACTGTGACGGCAGAGCTGAGCAGTCGCGACAGAGACCTCACGGCCTGCAGAGCCAAGGGGATCGCTGTCCGGGACTTCATGGAACAAGGTTGCCGACCCCTTTCCTCTGCTGTTTCTGAAGGCCCGGCAGCGGGATCTGTCAGCACAGTGGTTAGAGGCCAACACAGGAGCTTCAGGGACAGGCAGGACTGGATTCGAATCCTACTCCCACCTCTGACAGGCTGCTCGCTGAGTCTCAGGGTCCTGATCTGTAAAGTGGGGACATGGTGAAGATTACAGAAAACCTGGGTGCCTGGCACTGGGGGCCACTCATCAACGACAATCCTCTACTTTTTAAAGCAGTAATAAGATTGCTGTTAGTGACACACGCCAGGCACTGGGCTATACAAGGCTGGGAGTGGAATCATGGACACAGCAAACTCCCTGCCTTCAAGGTGGACTTTACAACCCAGGCACAGAAGAGGGAAACAGGGAAAAGCAACACAGAGGGCTAAAGCGGAGAGGATCCCAGGGACCTGGGGAGCCCAGAGGCAGCACTTTATCCAGCTGGTGTGTAAGTCAAGGAGGGCTTCCTGGAGGAGGCGAGGTCTATCCTCAAATCTGAGGGATGCCTAGGAATGAGCCAGCGTTTGAGGGAAGAGCTACAGTCTTGAGAATCTATCAGTCCTGGGTTTGAGTCCCCACTCCGATACTTCCTAGCTGTGCAATCTTGATTAAATCTCTTAACCACTCTGTGCTTCTGTTTCTTCATTTATAAAATGTGGGTGATGACTAGGACGATGACAACCACCTCCAGTAATAATGACAACACCACCCTCCAAAGGGGCTGCCTCAGCAGTGACTTAACAAACCCCTGCGGGCACTTTCTGTTCGCCTGGCTCCGGGATAAGGAAGGAAGCAGACATGTGCCCAGTGCTTGGGAAGGGAGGGAGAGAGCCAAGAAATGAGCAAGTGATCATAGACCGGGATAAACGCTCCAGAAAACAGCGTGCAGAGCTAGGGAACAGGGGTGCTGGGCGGGGTGGGGTCCGGGACAACAGATGTGGGTGTGAAGATGCTCAGAACGGTGCTGGGTTCATGGTTCACGATGGCAGGTTCAGTTTGGCCCCCACCCCATGCAGCGTCCCCTCACCACCCCCCAAGCAGTTTCCTGCCAGGAGAGGGTGTCCCACTTGGTGCTTCACACTCGTTCATCTCACTGCCCCCACTGCACAGACGTTCCTAACCATTGACTCAGGAGTGACCTCCAGCCCACAGACAAATTTCATCTGTCTTGCCTGCAAAATGTTTTCTTTTCAAAAATTTGATTCTACTCCTAAAATTTAAAATTAAGAGATGGCTCACAAAAACCCTGATTTCTAGTTTCTACCCCCAAACTGGGAGATCTGCCACCCTGGGCCACTTTCCCTATAGGTGAACATTCTAATTTGCCACACTCTCCACCCCTCCCTTTATCTCACACACCCTTCTCCTCTCATTTATGTCACCTGCCTAGCCCCTTCAGGCCCCTGTGTTTGCAACTCCTAAACCATGTGCTGAAACCTCTATGGGAGCAGATCTGTGCTGCTATGTTCCGATGGCCCCTGGGAACCACGTCTGCCCTCTCCACCTTGCCCCAGGAAGCTGCTCCCTACGGACAGTCAGCAGGCCCTCTACCCTCTGGCTTCAGGGTCATTTGGTGAACAGAGGCCCTCAGGGGACCTGGGGGTATTATTCTCCTGGCTCTTTTCCAGCCAGGTAGCACAGGCTCTGGGTCCCTCCTCTAAAGGCCAGAGCTCCTGCCAAGCAGCCCTCCCATGGGGCCACCCTCCTGGGCTCTGGTCATGGCTCCACCCCCTCACCCTTGAGGCCCCGGTAGGAGCAGCTCCCCACTGTGACCTGTCCTCCAGGACCACGCCATGCCTCGCTGCTTTTCCTAAACCCTGCCCACACCGCACATCTTTTAAAGAGTCACTTTATCAAATCCTCTCAAACGACCCCATTTCTGCCTGACCCCAATCCACAGGGTTTGGCACAGGTTGGATGCTCAGTGCATAGATGCCGAGTGAAGGGTTGGACTGTCACCACTGTGTTCTCTGGGCTTCTCCCTAAGACTCTGAGTCAAGAAGGAGCTGGTCGCCTGTAGCCCCTCCCGCACCCCGATGATCACTCCTCCTACCTTATCAGACTCAGGGCGGGGCCCCTGGGAACGTCTCCATCCCGGAAACTGCACCACCATCTTCTCCCAGAATTCGCTGGGCAGCTTCAGATGCAAGTCTCCTGGGCTTCACAAGAGCATAATCAAAGCACGTTTTAAATCACATCGAGGGGCTGCCCGTGGCGTGGTGGTTCAAGCTCTGTGCTCCACTTTGGGGGCCGGGTTCACAGGTCGGGATTCCGGGCATGGACCTACAACACTTGTCAGCCGTGCTGTGGCGCGACCCATATATAAAGTAGGAAAGACTGGCACAGGTGTTCGCTCAGGGTTTGTCTTCCTCAAGCAAAAAAAAGAGGGAGTTTGGCGATGGATGTGAGTTCAGGGCGAATCTTCCTCAGCAAAATCAATCAATCAGTCAATCAATCAATCAATCGCATTGAGGTGCAGGGCCAGTGCTTATTACCAGGTCCCTGGGAGGGAGTCACAGCTGCCCTCGGGTACTTTAATATGGCCACAGAAAGCCATGGGTAGGTGCAGCCAAAGGCATGGCCTTTGTTGGGTGACAAGTGGGAGCTGTCACAGAGGCAGTGAGGCCCAGGCCTCTGGCCCTACTGAGAAATTTCCTGCACCTTTGTGGACAGAAACAGAAAAGCACACATGTACCTGCATCCGCCTTGAGCAATCAGAGAGGGCTTTGCTCCAAAGCGCGGTGGGTTCTCCGGGAGCCCACACTTTGCCTTCAGTCCATGCATGGTGGGGTCAATCCTGCTGTGGTGGTCGAGTGCCTACTACATGGGGCACAATGTTATCGCCAGTTTCTAGAAGAGTTAACTGAGGCTCAGAGATGACAGGGGGTGACAGTGCTGTCTCCAGGAATTTCAGAGCCGGCTGGGGCAAGAATAAAGGGTGGGGCGCCCCAGCTCGTCATCAACGATTACCGTTCACCGTGACACCCCTGACATCGGAGGTTGCCAGCCCAGGGACTGCCAGGCAGGACCTCCGGGCGGTCACGGGTCTGCCTGGACACCCCGCCTGGCCCGCCGATGCTGACGGGAGACACCAGCCTGCATGGCAGTGAGGCGTGAAGCTCAACCCCCATCCGCGGGTCACGTGAGCCATCTGCAGATGTCTGCTTCCACGAGGCACCTTGGACGGCCTTGGAGAATTGATGGCGGTAGAGAAGAGGCCAGCCTCACGTGGGGGAAGATGGGATTTCGACATTAAATAGCCTGAGTGGAGCAGCTGCTCCATTTCTGCAGGAGCAGGATGTGAAAGGAAGCTTGGGCTTGGTGCTCGCGCCCTCCGAGGCCTCACGGGAGGGTGTTAACTGTTCTGGGATCCAAGTGCTGTTCCCACACGCAGCACTTACTGAGCACATGCTCCGTGCCAGCCCCAAGCCAGGTGCTGGGACCAGAGGTAAGCAGACAGTCCCTGCCCTCAGCAAGCTTGCAGACAAGTGACGGAGCAGAGACGCAAGCTAAGGCACCCCCCGCGCAGGGCCATCCTCAGGGTCCAGGGTCCAGGGTCCCATGGGGAGACCAACTCAACTATGTGCATTCCAAACAGCCAAAGCTTATTAAAGAGATTAACAAGGAATCCCGCTCTTTAACTTGAATCTTTTGATAGAAGAATAATAAAAACAGGACTAAAGAAAGACTTGATTCGCAGCACAGAGAAACATTTTTTCTTTTTCTTTAGACAGTTCGAACCAAGTAGAGATTATCAAGGTGATGGAGGATGAATGAGAGTTTGAAATTCCTGATACAGACACTGAGAAGTTGATGTGTCCACAAGAAATTGTAGGTTGCCTTGCACATGAGAAGGAGGTAGAAGAATAAAACATCAGACCCCTTCTCCCGGGGGGGCGCAGGCTCGGAGGACACCGGTGGGCGGCTGGGAGGGGAATGCCCTGGCGTCATCACTGACTCTCTCAGAGCGGTTCTGTCCGACTCGTGTTTAAAGGATCTAAGCGTCTCACCCTAGGATAAAAACCGCAGCATCCAGTGAACTCTTGCTGGCCCTTGAAAATCTGAGAAACGCTTCTTATATCCTATTTCCTCTTCCATCCCTCATTTCCCTCAGAGACTCTATTCACTTAACCTCCATCCGCAAAGCTCTCTCTGGCCCCACACCACGCAGGCTGTTCTCTTTCCTCTTTCCTTTCTCTCCTAGTTCTCTATTATGTAGGTTTGCAGCCTCTCTCACCAAAGAAAAGCAGTCCTTTCTCTCCTCGCCCCTAACTTTCTCAGCTCCTCCTCCACATCTTGCCATGTAGGAGGGAGACCACACCTCTCAGTTTACCAGAGCCAGTCCTGGTTTGCACCTGTTGCCCTAGAATTTTTTTTTTTCCCCTGAGGAAGATTCACCCTGAGCTAACATCTTTTGCCATTCTTCCTCTTTTTTGTATGTGAGGCACCACCACAACATGGCCACTGACGAGTGGTGTAGGTCCATGCTTGACACCGAACCCAGGCCGCTGAAGCAGAATGCACTGAATTTAACCACTAGGCCACCAGGGCCAGCCCTAGAATAGTTTTTGATGGCTCCTCCTCACCCTCAAAAGTATGCTAGTTCGAACAACAAGTTATATGGTCTTTCTGCCAATGTCTCACCTCCTTGGTGAGGCCCACCTTCAAAAAAACTCTAAGTAGGCCCCCTGACATCCTTCTCTTTCAAGACAGCCTGCTCTTTTCCCTCATGGGGTGTCTTACTTTGAAATTTGCTATTTTGTTTTGGAGCAGGGAATTTGTTTTGTTTCCCACTTACACTAGGACATACACAGTGTTTGGGACATAGTAATTATCAAGTGCATATGGGATGGATGGATGGATGGATGGATGGATGGATGGA